>NC_141031.1:39947500-40247500 GCF_052040795.2 Danio rerio
TCACTTCATATTTTTGTTTACATTTTATTTTTTTAAGTTTATTTTGTATAATTTTCCCCTATTTTGCATATATAGAGTGCGTCCGAAAAGTATTCATAGCACTTTTTCCACTTTTTTTAGCCTTATTTCAAAATGGATTCAATTCATTTATTTCCTCAAAATTCTGCGCACAATACGCCATAATGACAATTTTAAAAAAGCTGAAAAATCACATTCATTCATTTTCTTGTCGGCTTAGTCCCTTTATTAATCTGGGGTCACCACAGCGGAATGAACCGCCAACTTATCCAGCAAGTTTTTACGCAGCGGATGCCCTTCCAGCTGCAACCCATCTCTGGAAAACATCCACACACACACCCATTCACACAAACACTCATACACTACAGACAATTTAACCTACCCAATTCACCTGTACCACATATCTTTGGACTGTGGGGGAAACCGGACCACCCAGAGGAAACCCACATGAACGCAGGGAGAACATGCAAACTCCACACAGAAACGCCAACTAAGCCGAGGTTCGAACCAGCGACCTTCTTGCTGTGAGGCGACAGCACTACTTACTGCGCCAATGCCTTGCCCGAAAACTCACATGTACATCAGTATTCACAGCCTTTACTCAGTACTTTGTTGATGCACCTTTGGCAGCAATTACAGCCTCAAGTCTTTTCGAATATGATGCCACAAGCTTGGCACACCTTTTTTGGGGGGGAATTTTCGCCCATTTTTCTTTGCAGTACCTCTCAAGCTCTATCAGATTGGATGGGAAGTGACGGTGTACAGCCATTTTCAGATCTCTCCAGAGATGTTCAATAGGATTTAGGTCTGGGCTCTGGCTGGGCCACTCAAGGACATTTACAGAGTTGTTGTGAAGCCACTCCATTGATATATTGGGGCTGTGCTTTGGGTCAATGTCCTGCTGAAAGATGAACTGTCGCCCCAGTCTGAGGTCAAGAGCACTCTGAAGCAGGTTTTCATTCCGGATGTCTCTGTACATTGCTGCACTCATCTTTCCCTCTCGCCTGACTAGTCTTCCAGTTCCTGCTGCTAAAAACATCCCCACCATTCTTCACTATAGGGATGGTATTAGCCTGGTGCATAGCCTGGTTTTCTCCAAACGTAACGCCTGGCATTCACTCCAAAGAGTTCAATTTTAGTTTCATCAGACCAAAGAATTTTGTTTCTTATGGTCTGAGAGTCGTTCAGATGCTTTTTGGCAAATTCCAGGTGAGGGGTGGCTTCCGTCTGGCCACTCTACCATAAAGGCCTGATTGGTGGATTACTGCACAGATGGTTGTCAGCGTGTAAAAGTACGTTTCTCCACAGAAGAATGCTGGAGCTCAGACCGAGTAACCATCAGATTATTGATCACCTCCCTGACTAGGGCCCTTTTCCCCCATTGACTCCCCTTAGATGGCCGGTCAGTTCTAGAAAGAGTCCTAGTGATTCCAAACATCTTCCACTTACAGATGATGGAGGCCACTGTGCTCATTCGAACTTTCAGAGCAGCAGAAATTTTTCTGTAACCTTCCCCAGACTTGTGACATTCTTGTCTCAGAGGTCTACAGACTATACCTTTGTCAACATGCTTGACTTGTGCTTTGACATGCACTGTCAACCCTGGGACCTTAAATAGACAGGTGTATGCCTTTTCAAATCATGTCCAATCAACTGAATTTACCACAGGTGAACTCCAGTTAATCTGCTGAAACATCTCAAGAATGTTTTGTGGAAACAGAATGTACCTGAGCTCAATTTAGAGCCTCACGGCAAAGGTTGTCAATACTTATGTACATGTGATCTTTCAGGTTTTTTATTTTTAATAAATTTGCAACAATTAAAAAACAATTACAATTTTCATTATGGGGTATAGAAGTTTGAGAAAATAAATAAATTTAATCCATTTTAGAATAAGGTTGTAACAAAAAATGTGGAAAAGTGAAGCGATATCAATACTTTCCGGATGCACTGTACACACACACACACACACACACACACACACACACACACACACACACACACACACACACACACATATATATATATATATATATATATATATATATATATATATATATAATATATATATTTATACATATTTACGTGTGTGTGTGTGTGTATGTAAATATGTATAAATATATATTTTATGGATGTGTATGTATGTATATATATATATATATATATATATATATATATATATATATATATATATATATATATGTATGTAATGAATTTTACTCGATTCTTCAATGTCTTAAAGTGTAGCATACAGCTACAACACATAACAAATTTCCCAGAATCACATGAGCTTCTGTTTCTCCCTGTCTACGAGTCAGTGGATTATTCTGGATTGTACCATGTAACGACTGCAAATGGAAATGTCTGTAATTAGACATGCTGGATCTCTCTCTCTCTCTCTCTCTCTCTCTCTCTCTCTCTCTCTCTCACACACACACACACACACACACACACACACACATATATATATATATATATATATATATATATATATATATATATATATATATATATATATATATATATACATACATACACATACATGTCTATTACATCATATTATTCCATCAATTTAATAAACAAATATTTTACAGTATCACTCAAGCACACAAAATACTAGGGACACTTTTGACAGGATAAAAGCCTGTCTAATTTTAGAAGCAATAATTAATTTTTAAATTTTTACATTTTCAGATTGTCTAATTCATTTTATTAGATTAATTTAGGAAGAAGAAGAAAAATCTTACCAAAAATTGCACCCACACCTTCAAAAACCCCCGTGAAGAACAAACCAAAAACTAAAGGCAACACAAGGGCTGAAAAAGAGAAATATTTAGATTTTAAGGAAAGAGGAAATAATTACTCAAAGATATATCAAACACTTGAGATATTGACATTTACATGTCAGCCACTTACTATCAGTAAAAACTTCAACCAACCTTTGAGCTTATTAAATTGTTTTTATCACGTCGATGAAACAGGAATGAATGTAACTATAATAGTTTCAGTAAACCACACCCTTCACTTCAATAAAATCATACAAAACACGCCTTTAAAAACAGGTTCATTCATTCAGTATAGTGATATAAAAATTCCTTACAGTAAAACGGCCTGTAGGAAATCAGTGCACAGCCCAAACCAAAGCAGACAGAGAAAAAATGGTAATATTTATCTGTAGGGAAAGCAGTTACATTAAAATTAAATAATAATTTTATTTATTTGATTTTAATTAATTTCAGTTGATTTAAACAGAAAGGTTAGTTTAAAATAGTGATCTAGCTAACTTACAGTGGTTGTAAAAATCCAACGCACCCTATGAAGACAGAATTATACTGAATTAGATCTTTCTTAGTTTAATTGTTCAAAGGGGAAAATAAATTAAAACTCACCATTTGGCTTTTACCGTAGTTCACTGTAAACACGTTTCACTCTCAAGTGTGTTTTACTCTTCAGATATGGCACCGTTGAATAATGGCATGACAATAAAAACTATTTTCACTTTCAGATTGATTGGCAAAACCAGTTTGAGGTTTGTATTTTCATCAGTCACGTGATATTGTGGAAGCCACTTGATAGAAATACCCAGAAAAGCAACAATAAACACAATGATTGACAAGTATTGTCCTGTTAAGGGGATTTAAATCCTGTAGAAAATACATAATGTTAAAAAAAATCATTAATTATTCGCGTATACAATATGTAACAATAATAAGTGTATAAGTTTAATGTGATCATCACTTAATAAGTTAGAATACTTTTTACATAAATATATCAGACATCTGAAGATAATTTATCCATATTTTCCCATTTTATTTACTCAAAACTATTAAAAAATGAAATCTGCTGACATTAAAATTTATTATATTATATTGTTATAATTAATATTATAATAATATATTAATATTATTATATATAATTAATATTATTAATAAAATTACACACACACACATATATATACATAGATAGTGTCAGGGTTCTGCCACTCTGATCTTGTAAATTCTTGTTTTGGTGGCGGATCTCTGACACTACTCGTGTCTGGTCCTGTTTCTGTCTCTGTGTGCGCGCGCGCCGTCGTGGTTGTACGCAGAGTGTGCGCGCTCCTGCTTGACGCGGCCGCGTGCGCTCTGCGTCCCTCAGACGCGTGCGCTCTTGTACTCGTGTTTGTGTTTTCGTCTGTCAGCAGCATGGTGTTTCATTCCCAGCGTCTCAGTCTTGTTGGTTTCGGTTTTGGTCGGCGCTGGGATGAAGCATGCATGCTGCATATGTGAGCGCACGGTGAGTTTTCATTCATCGTGTGCTCGTGTCTTGCGTCTTTTGTCAAAGCACGTGGCTCGGTGTTTACATTGTGGTCACGTGCTTTTGTCGTGTGCTTCAGTGTTGTGTTATGTGAGCGCATGGCTTGTATTGTCTCTCTGTGTCATGCGCTCTCCCGTCTATTGTCTAGTCCCACCCTCCTTGTTAACCCATTATTAGTTTGTCATGTTCACCTGTGTGTCAATTTACTTTTTGCTTTATAATCCCCCTCATGTTTTCAGTCCTTTGCGAGTTCGTCATCATATGTTGTCGATGTTTACCTGTCTTGCTGTGTCCAGTCCTGCCTTGTCGTGCCTGCCCAGTCAAGTTTGTTTGTTTGTTTGTTTGATTTATTGTTTGTTGTAGAAGTGTTTTCCCCCTCGGGGTTGTTTATTTTGCCTTTTATTTTATTTTTTAATTAATAAATCCTACTTCACTCTGCGCTTGGGTCCTTGCTCCTTTTTCCCTTTACCGGATCGTGACAGTACGAACTCGCCAAAAATGAGGACCCAGCAGAGTGAAGACAGCCCCTTCTCCAGCCGCATACTGCAGCTCATCAGTCTGCAGTCGCTGCGGCAACGTGGCATGAAGGTGGAAAGTTTTGCGGCTAGATTTTGTGTGGCAGCAGAGGGGCTGGGGTTTAATGATCAAGCCCTGGTGAACCTCCTTAACTATGCCCTCGACAAGCCCCTCAATATCCAGCAGATGCTGAAATTGGGAGGGCTATCTTACCATCAGTTTGTGGAGCATTTGGTTCATCAGGCTGCTTATGGCGAACATCCCAATCCCAGCTCTCTGTTGCCCTCTGCTCTGCAGCTAAAGGAGAGAGTGATCCTTCAAGAGAAGAGGATCCCTTACACCAGCGCCACCTCCCAACACATGTCCAGCCCGCAAGGGCTGACCCGCACTCAAAAGCGGAGGTTAAAGAGGAAGACCTCTCCTGCAGTGTCGGCTCCAGCCCCAGAGCGCCCTCCAGTGTCGGCTCCAGCCCCAGAGCGCCCTCCAGTGTCGGCTCCAGCCCCAGAGCGCCCTCCAGTGTCGGCTCCAGCCCCAGAGCGCCCTCCAGTGTCGGCTCCAGCCCCAGAGCGCCCTCCAGTGTCGGCTCCAGCCCCAGAGCGCCCTCCAGTGTCGGCTCCAGCCCCAGAGCGCCCTCCAGTGTCGGCTCCAGCCCCAGAGCGCCCTCCAGTGTCGGCTCCAGCCCCAGAGCGCCCTCCAGTGTCGGCTCCAGCCCCAGAGCGCCCTCCAGTGTCGGCTCCAGCCCCAGAGCGCCCTCCAGTGTCGGCTTCAGCCCCAGAGCGCAGCTCAGTGCCGGTCCCAGTCCGGCTCCTTGCCCTGCCGGCACCACCCAGACGTCTTGCCCTGCCGGCACCACCCAGACGTCTTGCCCTGCCGGCGTCAACCAGACGTCTAGCCCTGCCGGCACCAGCCCGGCTTCTTGCCCTGCCGGCATCAACCAGACGTCTTGCACAGCCGGCGCCTCCCAGACGTCTTGCCCTGCCGGCCCCAGCCCGGCTCCTTGCCCTGCCGGCACCACCCAGACGTCTTGCCCAGCCGGCTCCAGACTGGCACCTTGCCCTGCCGGCACCTACCAGACGTCTTTCCCTGCCGGCACCTACCAGACGTCTTTCCCTGCCGGCACCTACCAGACGTCTTTCCCTGCCGGCACCTACCAGACGTCTTTCCCTGCCGGCACCTACCAGACGTCTAGCCCTGCCGGCCCCAGCCCGGCTCCTTGCCCTGCCGGTCCCAACCAGACGTCTTGCCCTGCCGGCCCCAGCCCGGCTCTTTTCCCTGCCGGCCCCAACCAGACGCCTTGCCCTGCCGGCGCACCCCAGACGTCTTGCCCAGCTGGCCCCAGCCCGGCTCCTTGCCCTGCCGGCTTCAGCCCAGCTCCTTTCCCTGCCGGCACCACCCAGACGTCAAGCCCTGCCGGCCCCAGCCCGGCTCCTTTCCCTGCCGGCACCACCCAGACGTCTTGCCCAGCCGGCTCCAGCCCGGCACCTTGCCCTGCCGGCACCTACCAAATGTCTTTCCCTGCCGGCACCTACCAGACGTCTTTCCCTGCCGGCACCTACCAGACGTCTTTCCCTGCCGGCACCTACCAGACGTCTAGCCCTGCCGGCCCCAGCCCGGCTCCTTGCCCTGCCGGCCCCAACCAGACGTCTTGCCCTGCCGGCCCCAACCAGACGTCTTGCCCTGCCGGCGCACCCCAGACGTCTTGCCCAGCCGGTCCCAGCCCGGCTCCTAGCCCCTCCGGCTCCCCTCTGGTCTTCAGCCCCGCCGGCTCCCCTCTGGTCTTCAGCCCCGCCGGCTTTAGTTAAGTCGCCTCTAGACCAGCCGGCTCCCCACAGGCCTTCATCCCAGCCAGCTCCCTACAGGCCTCCTGCCTTGCTATCCCAGGCCGATCCTCCTTGGGTTGTCCCTCCTGCTCCACCTTGGAGCATGCCTCTGCCACCCTGGACTGATCCTCCGGCTCCACCCTGGTTCCCTGCCGGGGTCCCTCACCCATTGCACCTGTCCTGGACTGTCCCTCCTGATCCTCCCTGGTTTTGCCCTCCCATCCCTCCCTTGTTT
Organism: Danio rerio; assembly: GCF_052040795.2. Lineage (NCBI taxonomy): Eukaryota > Metazoa > Chordata > Actinopteri > Cypriniformes > Danionidae > Danio > Danio rerio. The sequence continues at coordinate 39,954,386 of NC_141031.1, forward strand.
GTCTTGTTGGGTCTGACTTGGCTCCCCTCCCTCCCCCCCTTCATGTCTTGCCTGTTCACCTCCCTGTCTTGTGTTTGTTGATGTTGCCTGTTTTGTTGTCTTGTGGTGTTTCTTGTCTGTCTTGTACCTTGTTGGATGTTCCCTTTAGGGACGCCAGGTGGCGTCCCTTTTGGGGGGGGGGTAGTGTCAGGGTTCTGCCACTCTGATCTTGTAAATTCTTGTTTTGGTGGCGGATCTCTGACACTACTCGTGTCTGGTCCTGTTTCTGTCTCTGTGTGCGCGCGCGCCGTCGTGGTTGTACGCAGAGTGTGCGCGCTCCTGCTTGACGCGGCCGCGTGCGCTCTGCGTCCCTCAGACGCGTGCGCTCTTGTACTCGTGTTTGTGTTTTCGTCTGTCAGCAGCATGGTGTTTCATTCCCAGCGTCTCAGTCTTGTTGGTTTCGGTTTTGGTCGGCGCTGGGATGAAGCATGCATGCTGCATATGTGAGCGCACGGTGAGTTTTCATTCATCGTGTGCTCGTGTCTTGCGTCTTTTGTCAAAGCACGTGGCTCGGTGTTTACATTGTGGTCACGTGCTTTTGTCGTGTGCTTCAGTGTTGTGTTATGTGAGCGCATGGCTTGTATTGTCTCTCTGTGTCATGCGCTCTCCCGTCTATTGTCTAGTCCCACCCTCCTTGTTAACCCATTATTAGTTTGTCATGTTCACCTGTGTGTCAATTTACTTTTTGCTTTATAATCCCCCTCATGTTTTCAGTCCTTTGCGAGTTCGTCATCATATGTTGTCGATGTTTACCTGTCTTGCTGTGTCCAGTCCTGCCTTGTCGTGCCTGCCCAGTCAAGTTTGTTTGTTTGTTTGATTTATTGTTTGTTGTAGAAGTGTTTTCCCCCTCGGGGTTGTTTATTTTGCCTTTTATTTTATTTTTTAATTAATAAATCCTACTTCACTCTGCGCTTGGGTCCTTGCTCCTTTTTCCCTTTACCGGATCGTGACAGATAGATAGATAGATAGATAGATAGATAGATAGATAGATAGATAGATAGATTATGGTAATAACTATATATTTTTGCACATTCCTAATCCAAAAGATGTTATTGTTTTAAGAAAAGTGGTCCAACTGCACAAGGCAATAAATGAATAACTACCATTTTAGTTTATAGATAATAACAATCAAACATTGGTCACCAACTTATTATTAGACTTTTTTTAATGTTATTTTATTTTTTAAAAATGTAAAGAGGGGTTTTGAGGGCAACACCATGCCATGTAGGGGTAAATGCATCCTTAAAACAAAGAAGCATGGAAATCCATCCAAATGTATCTAAAATATGTCCATCAATCCACCGGCAGATGGCGGTATTGAGCAACATTTTGCGGAGAGTTTGGCATTCAGTCCCTGAACCATCTGTGCATCCTGTGTTGCCTTCGTGTACAAACAAAAAGCATTATGGGTAATGTATTCTAACTCAAACCACAACCCAACTCAAAATCCAAACGCAAAACTACATTACCCACAACACCCGGGTCGCAAAATCAGTTCGTATTCCTGCCAGATGATCTCACAGAGCAAACCGAGTTCCCCCTCCTAATCTCAGGAATGACACCCGAAGTAGAGGAAATCATGGTCAAACATGGAGTATAAGTTTGTAAAATGTGTTTGCTACCTAAAAAAGATAAAACAGCGCATTCAGTAAACGTATGCGCTTTATACATTCGATGAACTTGATGACTGAGAACGAGGAATTAACGGGCTCGGTCCGTTATCGCTTGTAATAGACTGAGCCGGGGGACAAACATGTCCGGGGATGAAGACGGTTGTCCCGGGGCGCAACTGGTCACCGAGGCCGGGCCGAACTGGCTCCGGGCGGAGATCGAGCGCCTGAGCCGGGAGCTGAGCGAGACGAGCCGGGAGAAGATCCAGGCGGCGGAGTACGGTCTGGTGGTGCTGGAGGAAAACCAGCAGCTGAAACAACGCTTTGAAGAGCTGGAGAGCGAGTATGAGACCGTCAGACAGGAGCTCGACCAGCTCCGAGAGGTGAGAGCGTTGATCAAATGTATCAAACTGGAACGTTACTGTGTTGCGGATTGGATTTTCAAAGTAACGGTTTGTTGTTAAACGCAGCGTCGCACAATAGGAAAGTGTAACTCCATGGGTGTTTCCACCCATTGTTACTTCACCACTCATTTGTATCCACTTTTATTGTTCTTCTCAATGTTTTTCACAAAATACGGAAAGAGTTGTAAGTAGGACCAATTCAGCAAGAAGTGCTGATAAATCTGCCGATATTTTGAGATAATCGTTATCTGTTGGTTGACAGGCATTGTCAGCCTCCATAAAAATATAGTCATCTATATTAAATAACGTTTCTTTAGTTTATTTAACCCATATTATAGTAATTATTGAATTAATCTGTTGCTATAGCAGGATATAAAACAACGCAGAACTGTATTATTTACTATAGTAAGCTGATAAACTGCAATAAATGTACTTTATTTTTTACTATAGTAAACCGTGGTGTATAGAAGCACAATTTACTATATAGGCCTAGATTGTTAGTCACAACACATGATAACATTTGTTAATGTGATTAAGTAGCATTTTCTTTTGATAAATTGCTCATATTTTAAAACTATTGGTTGGTTGTCAAGCATTGTAAGCCCACATGAAAGAATACTATAGTCATTTATAGTAAATAAGTGTATTTGAACCATATTATAGCAAAGTTTTAAAGAATTAACCTGTTGCTTTAGTAGGATAAACAACCCAATGCTGTAGTTTTAACTACAGTGAGCTGACTGCAATGCTTTCAATTTTACCACAGTAAACCATGGTGTATATTAAAATATAGCCTATATATTTACAATCACAATGTATGATAACATTTGTGATTCTGACCAAGTAACATTTCCCTTAAATCTGCTCATATTTTAAAATAATAATTATCGGTTGGTTGACAAGCCTTGTAAGCCTGCATGAAACAATACTATATTCATTAATGGTAAATACTTTAGTGTATTTGAGTATTTGAACCATATTTTATTAAAGTTACTTTATGATATACAGAAACAACCCAGAACTGTTGTAGTAACTACAGTTAGCTGACTGCAATACTTTAGATTTTACCACAGTAAACTATGCTGTATAGCAGTATAATATACACTATATTATAGTAGTATAGTATAATATAGCCTACCCTATACATTTTCAGTCACAACTTATGACAACATTTTTTATTCCGACCAAGTAGCATTTCCTTTTACTAAATCTGCTGATATTTTCAGATAATTGTTCGGTTGGTTGACAAGCCAACATGAAAAAAAAAAATTCATAGTAAATTCTTTAATCTGTTTTATCCATTTTATAGGAAAATTCTTGAATTAATCTGGTCATATAGTAGGATATGCATAAACAACCCAGAACTTTAGTATTTACTATTAAGCTGATAAACTGCAATAAGTATACTTTAGATTTTACTACAGTAAACTGGTTTATAGCAGTATATACAGATTTTCCATCACAACATATGATAATATTTGTTATTTTGACTAAATTGCATTTTCTTTTAATAAATTTGCTCATATTTTGAAGTAATCATTATCGGTTTGTTGACTAGCATTGTAATTTTATAGTAAAGTTATATATAGTAAAGTAGTATATAGTTTTATATTATAGTAAAGTTCTACATTATACATATCTGCTGATATTTTGAGATAATTGTTCGGTTGGTTGACAAGCATTTTCAGCCCACATGAAAAAATACTATAGTCATACTTTACTGTATTTGAACCATATTATAGTAAAGTTTCTTAATTAGTCTGATGCTATAGTATGATATAATTAAACAACCAAGTAAACCTACTGTATTATTAACATTGAGGTAAAGTCGGTGTAACATACTTGCCTACAGAATATAAGTATGCATTCAAAACAACATTTCATTTTTTAAATGTACAGTGTTGTACTTTGACAGTCTGCTAGTACTTTGACTTTGGTTGCTAATATAATTTGCCTATTTATAATTAGCAAAAAAAAAAAACTTTTCTAAAATTGCATTATTAAGGAGAAAGTCCAAATGTGCAAGTATATTCACATTTACATTTAGTCATTTAGCAGACGCTTTTATCCAAAGCGACTTGATGACAATGAGGACAAATGAGGACAATGAAACAATTTATACAACTATAACAATATAACTAACTTTACCTCAATAGAAGGTGAATTTCTGAATGTCTGAATGTCCTTCACAAAATACGGTGAGAGATTTAGGTTGGACCAATTCAGCAAGAAGTGCATATAAATCTGGCAATATTTTGAGATAATTGTTATCTGTTGGTTGACAAGCATTGTCAGGCCACATGAAAAATACTATTGTAAAAACTTTACTGTATTTTATCCATATTATATTAAAGTTCTTAAGTTAATCTGTTGCTTTAGCAGGATGTAAATAAACAGTACTGTTGTATTGACTGGTGAGCTGATAAACTGCAGTACTTTAGATTTTACTACACTAAGTCGTGGTGTTTAGTAGTATACCCTATTGATTTTCAATCACAACATATGCTAGCATTTGTTATTCTGACCAAGTAGCATTTTCTTTTAGTTATCTCATGTTTTGAGATAATCAGTTGGCTGGCAAGCATTGTCAGACCACATGAAAAAAGACTATAGTAATTTATATTAAACACTTTAGTTTATTTAAACCATAATATAGTAAAGTACTTGAATTATACTGTTGCTTTAGTAGGATATAAATAAACAAATCAGAACTGTAGTATCTACTATAGTAGCCGATAAACTGCAAAAAATATATTTTAGATTTTACTACAGTAAACTGTGGTTTATAGCAATATACCCCTTATAGTATAGTATATACCTTATAGTATAGTATATACCTTATAGTAATATTTACTGTGTTTTGCTGATTTTTTAGGACTAAACTACATACTTTCTATTGTAATTATTGTTTACACTAGTTTTATGGTGTCATATGAATTGATTGGCAGAATGTTTATACTTAAACGTCTTAAGGCCCAAGGTGTTTTTTTACATGCATGTGAATATATATGTGTCCATATATGTGTCCAAATTTACATATAACGCTTTTTCCAGACTTCTTTAACGCATAATAACCATTTTTTTTTTATTATCAGAGAGTAATAACAACATTTTTTCCCATTTTGGACAGTTAAAAATGTTGTTTGAGACATTTCATATGCTGCAAAACAGTTGCATGATGACACTGTATGCCTGTAACAAAATATAAAATATTCAAAGTATTTTAAATAGCCGCTTAAGAGCTAAAAATGTGCTGAAATTGTTATAACTGTGGAGAAATTGTTATAACTTTTCTTGAAAGTCAAGTTTACATACAATAAGATTATCATGCCTCATAAAAAGCTCAGATGATGGTGTCAAGGTTTTGGAAGTTTCTGATTGGCTAATTGACAACATTTGAGTTAATTGGAGGCACAACTGTATAGTATTTAAGGAAAACCTCAAACACACTGCTTCATTGTGTGACAACATGGGAAAATCAATAAGTCAGAATCAACAGAAAAGCCAGTCTACAATTTGCTAAATTACACTGGGAAAAAGACAAATTTTTGGAGACTTGTCCTGTGGTCTGATGGAACTAAGATTAAACTGTTTGGCCATAATGACCTGTGTTACATTTGGATGACAAAGGGGAAAGCTTACATATCTAGGAACACCATCCCAACTGTGAAGTATGGGGGCGGCAGCATCATGTTGTGGGGCTGTTTTGCTGCAGGAGGGACTGGTCCACTTAACAGCATAGATGGCATCATGAAGAAAGAACATTATGTAGAAATACTGAAGCAACATCTCAAGACATCAGCCAGGAAATTAAAACTTGGCCACAAATGGGTTTTCCAAACAGACCATGACCCTAAGCATACTGCCAAATTAGTTCAAATGTGCTTTGAGGACAACAGAGTGAATGTTTTGGAGTGGCCATCACAAAGCCCTGAGCTAAATCCTATAGAAAATTTGTGGGCAGAGTTAAAAAAGCTCGCGCAAGCAAGACAGCCAACAAATCTGACTCAGTTTCTGTCTGGAGGAATGGGCCAAAATTCCTGCAAACTATTGGTAGAAGCGTGTGGAAGGATATTCAAAACATTTGACTAAAGTTATACAGTTTAAAATCAAAGCTAAAACAATACCAAGGAAATGTATGTACACTTTTGACTGTCTAGAAATTAATAAAAAATTCTCAAAAAAATTCTCTTATCATTCTTGCATTTAGCAAATGTAAATGATTTAGGTAATCCAAACAGACCTAAAATAGTAAACATTTAGTATAATTTACCATCAGACATTTTTTTTAAATGCTTATGTTCCCGTTTTTTAGAGTGTATGTAAACATCTGGTTTCAACTGTATTCTAAATATTTGCATTTATATTATTTCAGTAATAAGACTGTATAATATGGGGCCAGATATCAGCATGATAAGTTATATTAGTCTCTAGGGGGATCTGAAAAAATCTACAATTTTTTAAAGTACATTTATAGATTTATAGTGTTTGTTTTTTTATGACAATAACCTAAAAAAGACCACAGGAAATCCTGCCTGTTGGCTATGAGAATAGCAGGATATTCCTTTTACTTTTAGAAGAGACTTATAAATATGTCTAATCATTAGTTTCATGCCTCAATATTGTTAATTCAGCTTTCTAGTATAAAATCAAATGTTGATAAATCTATTATTCATGTATTGATCTGAAAATAAAACAATGAAAAGAAATGAGGTGTTGATGTGAAACCAAAAGACTTTATTTCCCCCATTTGAAATGACGTCTTGAAATAACCCTAGTCTGGGATGTTTTTTGCATATGAATTGTTTCAAACCTAAATAGGTTTCTTTCAGACCTCTTTGTTTTCAACTTTTGAATGCACGACTTCTTTTCTCCGACGACTTCCTGTCGACAAACATGCAGCAGCGCTCAGACTTTAATCCAGACTGTTCGAATTATAGTTTATTTCCAGCTCGTCTCGATGCTGTCCATGCTTCCGTCTGCTGTAATCTTTTCTGCACGGCTCTAAATAAGGGACGCCGTCTTCGTCATGTAGTAAGAAGATCTGGGAAGAAATCAGGCTAAAAAAAGCTCCTCGTGTCTTTGGGCCAGACCGAGCTCATATCCTGGAGGTGTCGATGAGGGGCTTCAGCTGGAAACTATTAAACTCTTGCTGTTTGCAAATGTTTGGGTTATTGTTCTGAGCTACTAAAAAGACTCCTGTAAGTCAGTGCAGGATATCAGATTAGGAGATGGATTAATGAACATGAGTCATTTTATTAATAAAGATCAGTGCAGACTTTTATTATTACAGTGCAGATAGTGTAGCTGTAGTAAAATAATGCATTATGATTCAGTTATTAGGCTGTTTGTTGTTGGGACTGATAGAAAGGAATATCTATTAGTAAAAAAAATATTATGTGGACTTTAAAGGTTCAAGACACCCTGAAGTGCTTTTTTTTATATTTTAACAGATGTGTGTGTTCAGGGCCGGAGTGGGACTCCTTTTCAGCCCTGGAGTTTCAAGCCTTAGACCGGCCCACCTCAGTTCACGACTGACTATATTAAAATAACGTCATTTTGAATTCAGTTTCTGACACGATCACGTATTTTTCAAGAAAACAGCTGCTTTATAAGTTGAAATGTTCAACAACCCAAACAGTATTATATGTCTTAACAATAAAAATGAAAAAAAATAATAATAAATAAATAAATTCAATTAGATCGAATTCGTGTCTTGCAGTGTGGTAACGCAACGTGCTGACCACTGGACCATAATGGCGCTATTGTTAAAAACATGTCTATTGACGACTTAATCTTTTTCTCCCCTTTCTAGATTTCTGATCAATTTGTCAGATTTATTAATGTAGTGAATCATCTGATTTTCATTGAGCAGGTGTAATATTCATTAATATTAATTATTCAAATTCTTATGTTCACTAAGGTGCCACTGTTTGGGGTCGAATAATAGTTACGTCATCATTAACCTGCAGGCTGCATTTTGCTCACGGGGCTGCGAGAAAATAAATAAAAAGCGCGGAGCTGCGGCAAAATAATGAATAAAAAGAGTGAGACTATGGTCAAATAAATAAAAAAATGAAAAAAGTGTGACTGCTGAGAGTGCAAGCGGCTAGGGACACCGGCCCTCGCGGCCAAAAAACGGACCGGCCCACCGGAAATTCTCCCGGTCCTCCCGATTAGCCAATCCGGGCCTGTGTGTGTTGAGCATCAGTTAAGACAATGTTGTCAGCTTTAATTGTGGGAAAACTGGTTCATTTGGAGCTTTTGCCAGCTAATTTCATCTTCCGGGTTTAAAATTATTTTTGGGGCGAGATTTAAAATCAGTGGCGTAGCGTGAATCTGCTAGTGGAGTGATGACGCGTCGGTTTCTCATTATTATTTATAGCTGAGTTTTCTTATCCTATAAGAAGTGCCGGCTTCTTAATTATTCATGAGACGTGCTTTCAAAATGCAAGGCAGACCCGCCAAGCTGTGAGACCAAATGACTGGGTAAGATTGCGTCTGCGCACATCACGTGATTGTTTCCATGATTCAATAGATAGGACAAGAGACCTGCTGCACTGCTATCCATTGTGTCTGCATTCAGACTCGTTTGGATTGGGGAGGAGAGTAGTCCCCTTCGTTTATAGTGTTTACATAAACACAATTACCTTTATGGTGATATAACAAATTGTGTTTGTTCCCGGATCGTTTGAGAAGTGTGAGTGCGCTGAATCGGGCTTAAGCACGGTTCACTTGGCCGGCCCTGGCGCGGTTGGAAGAGGTGTGCCTGAGCGCGGTTCACTTGAGCTTTACGTTTGTAGTGTGAGTGCAAAGCGCGCCAAAGCCCGAAATTGAAAGCGAGGTGAGACTTTTAAGGGACTGTTTCATATGGATTTTATAATCATTCTTACTGTTCAGTGAACGCAAACTGACGTAGTTTAAAGACGCAAGCCCCTCAGTGCACGACAGTTGCGCGCCTTACGCAGACCTCATTCCTGCAGCAAGAGGGCTTTATGATTGTTTATGAGCGTCAAAAGTGGCGGATCTGTTCGGCGAAATATCTGACTGCTGTGTCACCGCATCCCTAAGGACAGTTTGGCGAAATATTTGACTGCATGTCACTGCATATCAAACGACTGAAACGATATAACTAGCAAAATCTCCACTGTGCTGCTGAGTGAGAGAGAGCTTCTCACTGAACATCACAGCAGCGATGACGTAAGCGTGCCGAGGCCTGATTGTGGTGTGAGTGCGGGCCATCGGGGGGGACGGGAGGGGGGACAAGCATGCTTTGACCCGGTTCGAGGCAGCTGTACATAGTGTGAGTACGGCCTAAGGCTAGTCCTCCCCGCCCACCGTTCCCACGTGCCTGTCAGCAACATTCCTTAATCGCCTCCCTCGGCTGCCTCAGGAAGCAGAACTCACGTAACGTTTGTAAGAAATACTACAGTAAGAACTTTACCAATCAGTATTTGGCGCATTTTTTTGTGGAGTTGCAACAATGAGTCACACACAATGTCGTTACAAAGTTCACTCACACACACAACGAGGGCACACACATACACACACAGCGCACACACACACACAGAGAGAGACGGTGCGCGTTTAGCTTTGCACTCGTTTTGCACGCATATGTGACAGGATCCAGGTTAATATACACTGCTGTGTGGATATCTGTTCTGTTAATGTTCAAAATAAACCTGATTTAACGTCCACAAACCAGGATTGAAGCCTCTTCTTTTATAATTGTTCTGACACGCGGCTGTGCTGATGAAGTAAATTTGAAGTAAATCTCTGTACTTCATTACACACATGCGCTATATTAAAACATTTTAGACTTGTAAAACTCACTCTTGATCATGTTTGACGATGTTCGATGATATTAGCAAACTGAACAGACCTTTTATTCCCGGTTGCTTTGCGCTTGTCCTGTCTTGTTCATATGATTATATGCGTTACTACAGAGACATGTTAATGCGCGCAGCTGTCAATCAATATTGGTGGGCGGGGGGACCGCACTCCTACGTTAAGTTGCGGTTGGTCTGTAAACTGCTCCAATTGGTCCACCGTTTTTATGTTGTTAAATTAAAAAAAAAAAAAAAAAAAGGACTGGGTGTGTTTATTTTACCCCAATGTGACGGTCTATACACTATATCTACACACATGTCTGTCCAAACAGCTTGAAAAGAAGATTTTTCACCATAGGTAAATTTCTGTCCATTCGCATCCTGTCCCTTTGTGCCCCCTGGCGGCTTATTCACAAACTGCGGTCGTACACTAAAAACAGAGCGGCAGCAATTTCAAACGGTGGCGGTATATGCCCCGGCGGTAATAGTCATTTTGAACTCTCACCTACTGTACGCTTTAAAATCAGGCCAATCAAATAGTTTGCAACCAGTTACCTAAAATACAATAGTGAATCCAATTAATATTTTCTTCAGTTTTACTATGTCCAGAAAAGTGCAGTGTTCCTTTAAAGCACGAGCACATGAGCGGGCAGGTGTAGTGATGAAGGCTCAGACGCACTGGATCAGACACAGGCTGAGGTGAAAAGAGGAGACTGCTTAATCTCATCTAAGCACATCAGATCTGCTCTCTCACCTGTATCAGTCTCAGCACACTCATTCTCAAAACACTCTCTAAGCATTGGAAGATTAGCGCTGTTATGCAAGATGACTATCAGATCTGTTTCTGGGTTAAATCAATATGACCATAGATTGTAAAGTTTGCCAAAAGTGTTGCGTGAGTGTTTTTTTATTACTTATTTAAATGTAGGGGGCATCATGGTGGCACAGTGGTTAGCACTGACGCCTCACAGCAAGAAGGTTGCTGGTTTAAGTTCTGGTTGGACTAGTTGGCATTTCTGTGTGGAGTTTGCATGTTCTCCCTGTGTTGGTGTGGGTTTCCTCCTGGTGCTCCGGTTTCCCCCACAGTCCAAAGAAATGTGAAGTAGGTGAATTGGCCATAGTGAATAAGTGTGTGTGAATGTGTAAGTGTATGAGTGTTTTCCAGTACTGGGTTTGCAGCTGGAAGGGCATCCGCTGCATTACACATATGCTGGAATAGTTGGCGGTTCATTCTGCTGTAGTGACTCTTGATAAATAAGGGACTAAGCCAAAGGAAATGAATGAAATTAAAGGTAGTAACTGCATTTTTAGGCAGGAATGCAGAGATATGGAGTTCATTTTATTAATTTTTTACCCATGTTTTCACTGTGGCTCTCTTCTAGAGCTTAATTTATTTATTCTTTTTGTATATTGGAGAATATATACATGAAAATATATCCGAACTGTAAAAAAATATTGTCAATTTATAATTGTGTTAAGCTTAAACTTTTGTTTTGTTCTACACACTTATTATGCTTTTTCCAAATTTTCGTTCATTTATATTCATTTAAAGACAACAATATATCAAAATTTGGTTAAATAGCCCTGATTTTTACATTAATAAAGTCACATTTTACTTTAAATGAAAAAAAAAAATTGTTATGAGACCTTTAAATATTAAAACAAACATTAACATTTTCCTTAAACCCACACATAATAACATCTATAAATCTAGAAAAAATTGATTTTCAGGTAGTGGCTTCATTTTTACCTGTATTACTAAAAGTGTAATTAATTTTCATGCTTAATTTGGTGGCCATTTTGGGTATTCTGGTTGTCCTCAAGTCTAAGTCTAATATCAAAAAAACTGTGCCAATAGTTTATCACAGCATCTCAGATTTCACTTCAGGTTAGGGTTTGTGTCCTAACCAAGATGAAACGCTTTCAACCCTGCACAGCTGACAACTTTTTACGCGTGACAGAAGGCTGAATGCAGTGTTTTTTAGTATGGTGGGTCTGCAGCTGTGCAGAACTCAAACTCCTTCACCATAGAGTAGAGTACTGTTCATACTGCCTCATGTGCTTTACAGGCCTTGTGACTATTTAAAGAAGCAGAAGTGTAAATATTTGAGGTTTCCTAAGCCCGGCCAGTGAAAAACAGTGCTTTTCGAAATGGAACATGCTTTTGATGGAGATATTCAGCTTTATCTGATTAAAGATCTGCAGTGTTGATGCACAATTCTGTCTGATGAGAAGGTAAATCAGGGCACTCTATAAGGGGCTGTTCATGCTAGGGCTGCTCGATCTCTTTTGTACTTTTAAAAACATGAATAAATCGAATACACACATCAATAAATGAGCCTGTCCCATGCTGCAAAAGTCACTTTACAATACATGCTTTTACTAATCTGCATGTGAAACTGAGCTTTGCAGTGGAACAAGTTTGGACTCCAGGAAAGGGGGAGGGATATGACGTAGTGTTGTTTTGAATTTTGGTACCAGTCGGTACTGAAACTTTAAAAACATCCATTTTCAACATAACAGTTCTTTAATGCTGTGTTCACATCAGACGCGGAACGCACGGATAAATCATGCAATTTGCGCGTTAATAGCTGCGTGAACGTTTGAGTTTACTTGCTTCATTCGCGCATCAAATTCACTTCAGAACAGATGTGGATTCGCATGATGGGCAGGGCTTCTGTCTGAAAAAAATATATTTATTTATATATATGTAAATATATTTATTTATATATATTTATTTATACAACAGTTCTGTCTGGTTCTCAAATCTGATTGGCTGATAGCCGTGCGATATTCTGCAATATCAGAACTCCTACAGCCTCTTTACCTTTTGTGTATTACTCCGCCCACATACAGCCAGCAAAAAGCAGACACTACAGATCTAAAGTTTAAAAGATGCACACTCAACTGTTTAACTGTCAGCTTATGATTAGAATCCGGAAGAAAGTAGTTCCTCATACAAAAGGGTTTTTGAGACTCTCCATGTTTGATTTTGTATTTATATACCCAATTATAAACTGTTGTATAAATGCAATATCACACTCGTAGCAGTGCGATATGGCTGTATATCGGCACTGGTGGGGGCACTAAGGCACTGGGCCTGCGGCCTCGTGCCAACGCACGCCTCCCACCAGTGCCGATATACAGCCATATCGCACTGCTACTCATGTGATATTGCTCATATATCCTCTACACTGAAAGATGATAGATTATTATTATTCTGTCTGTTCAAAGCTGTTTATTTCCTCTCTGTGTAATTTCCTCTTTTTTTCTTAGCGTTTTTCTTTGTAACCATGTAATGTTTGGCTGCTGAAATGAAGAATTAATCATGCACACTTTTAGGAACTAGAGGATATTTTTTAAACTATTTGCTCATCTTTATTGCATCTGCCATTTGAAACAAGATATGCAAAGCTTAATCAGATTTAAAGCAAATCAGTGTCAGACTAAAACAGATTTCTTGTGCTCAAATCATCACTCAAATCAAAGTCAAATCAAAGTCAGCTGAAATCAGTTTACAAACTAAGCTACCCGGTGGAAAACGGCTGCATTTTATCCTGAAACGCCCGAGTGTTCGCTCACACAGAGCAAAGCTTGTCTGCTTTCTCAATCAGCGGTGGTTGGCAAGCTGTTTTTGTTGTTAGAGAAGATCAGTCGCGACGTCAGGTTGTAGGCGGATGTTTAGGGATAATTTACCATGGATTCTCTTTGGAATTTATTTTTTAGATTAGCGATGTTTGATTTATGAGCAAGACGAAGTCTGTGGTTACACTCATAAAAATAAAGCTTCTTTATAGGCATCATTGGTTCCAGGAAGAACCTTTAACATCTGTGGAACCTTTTTATTTCACAAAAGGTTCTTTGTATTATTTGGATATTTCTTCTTCTTAATTCTCTTTCTGTACAGACATTAAATTACTCCATAATGTCTGAAAATCGCCCCATTCTTAAGAACCCACGAGCTGGAAAGTGCTGAGTTATTCTCCTCCAGGTTGCAGGTCTAACTGAACAGCTGTGTTGAGGATTTGCTGTCTGTAAAGGTTTACGCAGATCAGAAATCTTGAAGACTAAAAGCTTAATCTTGCTACTGAAGTGTCTCTGCAGCCTTGTTTTACTACAGAAGGGGCATGGATGAATTTAAACAAGGACTTTTCCCAGTACTAGATATTTGCAGTAGGCTGCGGCTGCAACCCTGGCTCAGTTTAAGCAGAGCACTTCTCAGATATACTAGGAATCAGTTTATGCTACACAGAAATCTTGTGTCATCTTTTACCTGTAGAGTTAGGGGCCCTAAGTGAGATTAAAATAAAAGAGATAAAAAACTAGGCCCACTGGTGTAAACAGTAAGAAGAAAGCACAAAAAAACTAAAATTTTAACATGTAAGTGTATACATTTTTATTATCTCAAAATCACTTTTATCGTCACATCATCTGCAGCACGTGTGCTATGATGAGTGAAAAGCTTAGCTGCTGGTTCCAGACAGAATAAAATACAGATACAACGAAAAAAATACAGACAGTGCAAATACAACGACAATTTGAAATTGACAGCGACATGTACAATGAATAGGTATCCACATAGTTGTAGGCAAGGGGTGTCCAAACTTTTTGGGCCGAGGGCCAGATGCAAAAAAAACAACGTTGTCGCGGGCCAAATTTTACACACATCACACAGACACGCATATATATATATATATATATATATATATATATATATATATATATATATATATATATATACATATATATATATACATATACAGTTGAAGTCAGAATTGTTAGCCCCCGTTTATTTTTTCCCCAATTTCTGTTTAAGAGAAGATTTTTTTTTTCACACATTTCTAAACATAATAGTTTTAGTAACTCATTTCTAATAACTGATTTATTTTATCTTTGCCATGATGACAGTAAATAATATTTGACTAGATATTTTTAAGACACTTCTATACAGCTTAAAGTGACATTTAAAGGCTTAACTGAGTTAATCAAGTTACAAGTTAAGGTAATTAGGCAAGTTATTTTATTACAATGGTTTGTTCTGAAGACTTAAGGGGCTAATAATTTTGACCTTAAATGGTTCATAAAAAAATTAAAACCGCTTTTATTCTAGCCGAAATACAACAAATAAGTCTTTCTCCAGAAGAAAAAATATTATCAGACATGCTGTGAAAATGTCCTTGCTCTGTTAAACATCATTTGGGAAATATTTAAAAAAGAAGAAATAAATCAAAGAGGGGCTAATAATTCAGACTTCAACTGTGTGTATACAGACAGACAGACAGACAGACAGACAGACAGACAGACAGACAGACAGACAGACAGACAGACAGACAGACAGACAGACAGACAGACAGACAGACAGACAGACAGACAGATAGATAGATAGATAGATAGATAGATAGATAGATAGATAGATAGATAGATCATAACAAGAACTGCTGCTTAATTGAATGAATGTAATAGCGACACCCGGTGGTTATTTATTGAATTACGTTCATTTTTGTATAGCGGGCCAGATTCTATTGATATTTATAAAAAGCCTCGCGGGCCGCCACAAAACTGATTGCGGGCCGCAGATGGCCCGCGGGCCGTAGTTTGGACACGCCTGTTGTAGGCAGTCTTGTTTCAAGTATGGATTGGTTAAAGTGCAGTGCTTTCTACATATTGATAGTGTGCAGTGAGGGGTATGGAAGAGTCTGTGTGTGGTGTGTTAAGTGTTCATCAGCCTGATAGTCTGAGGGTAGAAACTTTCCTTCAGTCGGCTGGTGCGTGACCGGATGCTGCGGAACCGTCTGCCTGAGGGTAGCAGAGAGAAAAGTCTATGGCTTTGTTGGCTGGAGTCGCTGATAATTCTCTTGGCTTTCCTCATGCACCGCCTGGCGTAGATGTCCTGGAGGGAGGGAAGCTGTAACATATTTAATCTATAATACACATGTAAAAATACTTACTCAGATTTAAACAAATCAGTTTGCAAGTATTGGAAAGTATTGCAAATGAAAGTGCAAGTGTGTTGTTAAAACAACTTGAACATTAAACAAACTAAATAAAATAAAATACAAATGAATAAAAAATAAATAAAGGAAGAAGGGCAGAGATTGGACACTCGTGAAGTTTGGAGAGATATGTGGAATCTAGGAATACATTCTAGTTAACCCAATAGCCGATCGCGGTCTGGGTTATGCAAAATAGAGTGTAGGGCTGCTGCTTATGTTTCTAATATTTTCTGGTTTTATTCATACTGTTGTTGTGTATTTATTATCATTTTTCAGCTATTAGTCATGTATGAATTATACAGAGCTAATTTTTTAATGAAATGTGCATGGAGGTTGTTGTTGTTGTTTTTTCTCAACGTTGTTGTGAATTATATCACGTTTGTTAGGGTTTGTGTATTGCACATTGCACATTGTTCATGATTTATATGTATCCGCTCATCCTCGCGAACATTCACGTTCACAGTAAACATACAAGAGCAGAGTTTGTGGGCCTTCCAAGAAATGCGGGGCCCTAGGCGTCTGCCTATATTGCCTGTTGGATGGGGCGGCACTGCATCTTTGGTAATCTCTTGATTTAATATTAATCATAAAAAATTATCTTTCATAATTAATTATAACTATTAAATATGTAGCGCACTATAAAATCTTTTTTCATTTTTCCCCCAATCGTTTAAAATTGTATTTATTTATGTTTGTAGTTTTTCTAATGTATTTTTTTAATGGTAATTTTTTTTAATTGAAACTTGTGTATTAAAATAAAATCAGGAAATTTAATGTTACATTTTTATTTTCTCTCGTTATTGTTCAAATTTAATTGATGAAAGACGTTTAATAATTGTGCTTATACTTATTATTATTATTATTTTATTATTATTATTATTATCATTATTATTTTATTATTATTATGTGTAGTACTTTTCACTGCATTTAAGTTATTCATTTATAGTTTATTTACAGTGTTTTATACAATAAATAATTGTTTTTTATATTATATGCTTGAATATATATTTTGTATTATATACTTATATTTTGACACAGCTTGTTGTGAAAATGCTTGAGTTTTATTGTGTATTTGAAATTGATGATTTATTTAGACAGTATTTTCTCCTTGTATAGTGGGATGACAGTTACTGAAAGCATTGCACCATTTGTTTACACAGAACTTTTTGATTTATTCATCCAATATTTGACACATTTTGAGACTTTCTGAGTTTCTGGATTGTGAAATTCTTTGCAAAAATAAATTTGGCACTAAGAGAAACAGGCAGTTTTAGAGGTCTGTGTGTTTGTAAGGCCTTTGTCTGACATCTCTGTTCTGGAATCAGATTAAAGTTGTGAAGAAATGTGTTGGCAGCTCAGAGTAACAGGTGGAGAGCAGCAGCTGCTGTGGCAGGAGCACGTCTTTAAAGCTGACACCGTTTACACCTCTCGCTCTGAATCACACACATGCTCAGATTATTGTTATGGGTCAGTGTTGCTGATGGAGGGTTCTTCAATGCACAGACTTTTCATTTCCCAAGGGCTGAGTTGTATTTTGTGAATTTTTTACTCAAATAACCTGTATAGTTGCATGTTTGTATTATACTTTTGTCACAGTCCCAAGTTAAATACTATTAGATTCAAAAGATTCATTGGTAATATCAATTATTACAATGAAAATGATCCATATCCTGTTTTAAACCCTGTTTTATATATTTGTAATTGATTAATTCATCTATACAGTAATTCATTCATATATGCAAGTATTTATTTAGTCTTTTAATCATTATTTTATTCATTTATTTATTCATTCATTTATGTATTTATTTATTTATTAAAATTAATGAAATAATGATTAATTAATTATTTAAAATATAACAGTTTGTGCAATGATCTTGCACATTGTTTTTATTGATCAAGCAGTAATACAGGGTGTCCACGGGGTCTTAAAGTATTAAAAGTTAATGAATCAATTATGAGGAAGTGAAGGCCCTTAAAAGGTATTAAAAAGTCTTAATTGTGTTTTTACGAGGTCTTAAGTTTTGTTTAAGCATTGTTTAAAGTGTTTGACCTAAAAAAAGGATAAATATATTTATTTTCCTCCTAATATTAGCAACGTCGTGCTCGATATACGTGATTGGTTCAGGACCGGGAGTGTTTGTCCGAGTGATGTCACTCTGTTTGCAATAAACGCAGGAAGGTGATATGACGCTCTCCAAATGTAGCGAAACCATAGAGCGAAACAGACGGCAAAATTGAAAAATGTTAGTTTGCGTACTCCTGGTTGGAGAAAGACTAGTTTAAACACTAAAAACAACCGTGTAGTTTATTCTTTCAAGCTTTGTTTCTTCTAAGCCAGTGGTTCTCAAACTTTTTTCACCAAGTACCACCTCAGAAAAAAATAGTCTCTCCAAGTACCACCAAAATGAGCAGTATTGAAATACAGTAGCGTAGTCGGCCCAATAAAGCAGCTACAACTCTGCACAGTTAAAAAAAAAAACGTGGCAGATTACCTTAGAAATATAGGCTATACAGGGTTCAACGCTAAGGATTTTTTATACGGGTCCGATCAGGCCATTGGTTGAGATTTTCACTTGCCCTGCTAATATTTTCACTGGCCCCACCAAAAAAAAACTAAAAAGTTAATAGCTATTTCTTAGCCACATATTTTAAATAATGGCAAAATTATGCCTGTGAATCTAGAATTTTAACATTTTAAATATGATAATAAATGTATAATGAACAAAATTCAAGATTTTATGCAAATGAAAGAGCAGTATGAAACATGTGCTGGTATTTTAATGCAATTCTAAATATTTCTTTTATAAAAATGGCTTGCCAAACTGACAACTGTTTTTTTTTTTTTTTTTTTCAGTTTCTTAATTTTGTTCCCATGTAGTTGTCTGCTTCTAAGACTTTAGAAAAAGTCATTTTTTTTAGCCTCATTGTTTAATTTTGCCGCCATGTTGCCATCTTTTCGCTGTATGGGTTGTTACCAGGTTACAAAAACAAAAACATAAAAAAAAAAAACGTGCTCAACATTACTGGCCGATAGGGGCCAGTAACAATCCTGTCTACTGTCCCGAGTGTCTTTCACACTGGCCCCGGGCCACCGGGCAGTCCTTATTGTTGAGCCCTGCTATATGTTATATGTGGCATATTATATCCATCATTTTTGATAAATTTTTAAATGTGTGTAGCATGTACATGACATTTCATTCCTCCGCGTACCACTAAAGGAAGCCTGTGTACCACTAGTGGTACACGTACCACAGTTTGAGAACCACTCTTCTAAGCTTATCCGAGTTCTGTTGCATGATTGTGCTACACTGATTTATTTAATTACAGTTTATAAACAACTGGTTATTAAGTTAAAGGATTGAAACTGATTAGAACTGGAAGTGGCGATCGGGTCTTAAAATATTCTGAGAAGGTCTATAAAAAGTCTTAAAAAGCTATTGAAATTATCTTTAGGATTTCTGCGGATATAATAACATCCATTTGCTTGGCCAAAATCAGATTAAAAAAAAAAAAGAATTCTTCCTTGCATGAAATGTCATTACACTGTTCTAATGGCAATCCATGTGCACAAAGCTTTCCAGTTTTTGTTTTCAACTCGATTAAGTGTTTACATGTCTTCTCCATCAGATTAGAAAAGCTTTATTCAACTCTTGATTTCAAACTGATTGATATTTCAGTCAGTTTTGCCATTTGACTTCTGTGAAAATGTTATCATTGTGTGTTTTAATGATGCTTAAAACGCTTGCTATAAAATAGATATCATTCAAAGTTTATACAAAGGAGTTTTATTCCACTATTTTCTCCATTGTTGTTTTAGTATGCCCAAAATTTTAGTATGTAAAATGTTTCAGCATACCAAAAAGGTTTTAGTATGGTATGTGTTTATGCAAGTGAGACAAGTGTGGTGCTAATCGACAAGAGAAGGCACCAATAATGATCCATACACCATACTAATCAAGCAATACAACTGTTTATTGCTGGTACACACAGCTGATATCAATTATCACAATAATATTCAATAATCATGAATCATCCTCATAACCATCATTAATCAAAATACAACAAAATTGCATAAAAGGCTTATAATGCGAAATAAAGATGAGATTACATGCATAAAAGACAGATAATGAAAACTTCAAGCAATTTGATACAAGTATATACAACCCCAGAGACGTGCCATTATTTTCCTCTTCAAAGAATGGGGAGCCCGTGGCAGTCACATTGGAAAACCAACACGTGTGTCCGAGAATGCCGGGCGATGCGCGCTTATCCCACGGCTGAGCTTCCAATGTTTCAGCAAGAAACCCTCACCTTTATAGTCAAAATTTGGGTGCTGGCCAAAGTTCGGCCTAATAGGTAAGAGAGAAGTGTGAGTTGATCAGGCCCACCTCCTCTCTCAGCTAGTTGCACATTATTTCTGATTGCAAAGCACTAATTTGAGGTTTGTATTGTCAGCATGATTATCTAGAGTCAATATTCTACCTCCTGAAATTTGGAGAAAGTTAACCTTAAGGTCCGGAGACCCTTCTCTGGTTATTTGGTCATGCTTAAGTGTCAATATTTTACCTCCTGAAATTTGGAGAAAGGTGTGAAGTTAACCCTAAGGTCATGAGACCCTTCTCTGTTCATTTGGCTGTTTGTTGAGCGCAACAGAAGAAAAACAAAAAATATCTCATTTGTTACAATTGTGTTTTTCGTCCTAGCATCCTATCTTTTCAAATGTGGTGGAGGTGACACTGAATGACAATTATACTGGAATGCATGATAACTGTCGCCTATTTTATTGAACAAATAATGTTTTAGTCTCTTGCTTCTAGTCTCTTGAAATGGTCAGGCTTTTGCATTGATGTGCATCATCGTTGATCCCTGCTTGTCTTTCTGTTGGGCATTCGTTTATGCCACCAGCACTAATGGAGCTGCTAACATTTATGCCTTGTGCTGCCATGGTTGCATGCGTGTGTGTGTGTGGCAGCTCGGTCAGGCTCAAGCATGCCAATGACATCATTCAGACGGGCACGCAGCGAGAAAGGAGATGAAGTGTTTGATAAAAAGAGCTCTTGGACAGAATTCAGCTAGTTTTGTCTCCAGCCGGTTACATCATCAGTTTGCAGGAAATGCATCTTTGAATTTTACACAATGAGTCACATGCGTCAAGCGACAGTGTGGGAATCCTGAAATTTGGCATCCTACAAATTCCTGATAAAAGGAAAGACATCTTCATTTTCTGTTTGAATTTTGGTGCAAATCTGAATAATGGATTTAACTTGAAAGTCCTGGATCTCAGAGTAGTGCCGAGTTCAGACTGCATAATTTTAGCCCTGATTTTGACTCGCCGAGGGGTTTTGAGAAATCGCTGTGAGACGTAGTTTGGTCGAAGTCGTCTGCGATTCTTCCTGTTGTAAAGTCAAGCAACATGAAAGCCCCTGTCGCCGATCCATCTTACAGTGTAAACAAAGCAACGACAAAACGCTAGCCCAGATAGTCATGCAGTGTGAAAACATCAGTGACGCCACTACTTTGAAAATCAGAACCCAAAATAAAAGGCCTTGGGTTTAACTTCTGCCCAGTGAAGTCAACCTAAAATTATTCAAACCCCATCCAAATTTCTCTCATGTTCAGTTTAATTGTTTAGAAATTTGCAATGATATATGACCAGTACGGTGGCCGGGAAGTGCAAAACAACATTACAAAGTTTGAAACAATTTTACAAAGCTTGAGACAAATTTACATTTTGAAAACAAATTAACAAGACGCAAAACACTTTTACAAATCCTGAAACAAATTTACAATTACAGATTTCTTACGGAAAGGGAATGTACCACACACCGGAATTGACGTGGAATGTACCACACACTGGTAGTGACGCAGGGGAGAGTTGTTATTGTTGTTGGTGAGCGCGGTAAATTCGAGCTGTGGTGTACATGGCGTAAACAAAGTTTATAGTGACCGAACATGGACATTGGTCGAGGGTTGTTTTGGCCGTTTTTTTGGCAAACAACACATGAGCAGCTTAACACGGTTTTGCTTTACGTGTGGTCGGTTTTTAGAGTTTATAAAGGACGCGGACCAGACGGAAACACCAGTCATACTGCATTAATGTGTTGAATATTTTTATGAGATCCACTCGTATGCTGTAATCATAATTGTAAATTTAATTGTAAATTTGTTTCTGAAGTGTCTGAATAACATTTGGTTTGACTGTACATTCCATAACATCCATTTAGTAGTGTTGTACAAGTGCTTTAAACTTCAAACCTCCACCCCCATCCATCCTCCACCCTACAAGACAAGTAATTAGCTTGTAAACCACAGAGCTAGATCTTACTAGACTTTTTACAGAATTTAACCCTCAATCTCTCTCCTATCATGTTCCCACAGGCCTATGGCCAGGTTCACTCAACCCACAGAAAGGTGGCTGCGGACGGCGAGAGCAGGGAGGAGTCGCTCATCCTGGAGTCGGCATCTAAAGAGGCGTACTATGAGCAGAGGGTGCAGGAGCTGCAGTCGGACCTACGACAAGCTAAAAACACCCTCACCGGCACCCAGGCGGAGAACGAGCGCCTGGCCACCCTTGCCCTCGAGCTGAGAGAGGTCTGTGAATGCCACCACATAAAATGTATTCAACAGCAAATGTTGCTTGAAAAAAAGTTACAAGTACAAAAATATTAATAATTATACAAGTAATACAGTACAATACTAATTGTAATACTTATCTAATACAAACTAAAGCCAGTGGATCGCTCCTCCAATGAAATGTTAAGCTATTATTTAGGAATATCGATTTCCACGTTTCCATCACCCAAAAATGAAAATCGCTCATAAAAGAAATCAAAACTGTAAATTTCCTCACTTATTACTCACAATCAAGTAGTTTTGTTTGCCAAGGTAAATACTATTAGATTCAAAAGATTCATTGGTAATATCAATTATTACAATGAAAATGATCCATATCCTGTTTTAAACCCTGTTTTATTTATTTGTAATTGATTAATTCATCCATTCAATAATTAATTCATGTATGCAAGTATTTATTTAGTCTTTTAATCATTATTTTATTCATTTATTTATTCATTTATTTATGTATTTATTTATTTATTTAAATTAATGAAATAATGATTAATTAATTAATGAAAATATAACAGTTTGTGCAATGATCTTGCACATTGTTTTTATTAATCAAGCAGTAATACAGGGTGTCCACGGGGTCTTAAAGTATTAAAAGTTAATGAATCAATTATGAGGAAGTGAAGGCCCTTAAAAGGTATTAAAAAGTCTTAATTGTGTTTTTACGAGGTCTTAAGTTTTGTTTAAGCATTGTTTAAAGTGTTTGACCTCAAAAAAGGATAAATATATTTATTTTGCTCCTAATATTAGCAACGTCGTGCTCGATCCACGTGATTGGTTCAGGACGGGGCGTGTCTGTCTGAGTGATGTCACTCTGTTTGCAACAAACGCAGGAAGGTGATATGACGCTCTCCAAATGTAGCGAAACCATAGAGCGAAACAGACGGCAAAATGGGAAAATGTTAGTTTGCGTACTCCTGGTTGGAGAAAGACTAGTTTAAACACTAAAAACAACCACGTCGTTTATTCTTTCAAGCTTTGTTTTCTTCTAAGCCAGTGGTTCTCAAACTTTTTTCACCAAGTACCACCTCAGAAATTACTCACAATCAAGTAGTTTTGTTTTCTTTTTTGCCTTTATTTAAACAAAACAAAACAAAAAACTCAGATCACTATTAGTAAATTCCTCAAAATCACAGTAGTACCATCACAGTATAGTAATATAATGATCGGCGGCACGTGGCTCAGTGGGCACAACCATTTCTTATCTGGCCAAACATCTTGTGTAGAGCTGCAGTCAAGGCGTATGCAGCATTAGATGTAATATCCTACAAATATTTTCTTTAAAATAGGAAAATAGGCTTTAATAGGCTTTTATATGCATACAATTCCAAGTACAATGCATAAAATCATCCTAATTAAGTTGTTTTAATCTTATGACTTTATGTCTGTTGAACACAAAACAAGATATTCTGAGTAATGTGGGAAACCAGCAGCCGTTAACATCCATAATAGGAACAAAAAAAATAGTATAGAAATCTTCAAAACATTCTTCTAAATATCTTCTTTTGTGTTCAACAGAAACTCAGATAGGTTTGGAAGAAGTGGAGGGTGAGTTAATGATGACAGAATTTTCATTTTCACTGAAACCACAAGCATCCTTGTCCAACACAAAAATGTTTGACTAAATAAAAGATTAGTAGGATTGCAAAAAATCAAGGATTAATTTGATTATTTATTTAGCAATGACTAATATGCAACAGGTCAATAGTGCTCTCTAGTGTTGCAGTCACTTTCACATTTATTCAAATATTTATTTACCATAAGAACACTAGGCAGATAGCACTGGAGAGTTTTAATAAACTCCTACAAACAGACTTTGCATGAGTTCATTAAAAACTCTCCAGTGCTATCTGCCTAGTAGCATCATCCATGCTTAATGAATCATCAAGGTGTTTTTATAGGTCTGTCAATAATAATTTAATCCCTGAATAATTATTGACACAACAATTCATTCATGTCTCAATTTGCTTTTGTTCTTTCCTCAAGAATAATGAGATTGTGGAGCTCCAGCGCAGTCGTCTGCGTGATGATATCCGAGAGTACAAGATCCGAGAGTCTCGTCTGCTGCAAGACTACACTGAACTGGAGGAGGAGAACATCAGCCTGCAGAAACAAGTCTCCACCCTTAAACAGGGTCAGGTTAGTAATATTGATCACAGTGGAGCCAAAACTCACCAATAGCAATTCAAAGGTTACAGGTTTCAGTCCCACAATGAACAAATCAAGCATAGTTGCTTACCAAACTATATACTTATACACTCAACCGTGTAGTTTAATGTCATGCCAAACAGAACACTAAAGCTACATCTGAAATCGCCTACTAGAGTAGGTATTACATTTAAATTAGAATTTACTACCGGACCATTAGAAATGTATGACTTGGATTAAGGTGGCTTCGATTTAAAAATGAAAATAGCAAAAATAGCTTAGAATTTTTTTATTGCAAATGCCACAAAAATCACCCTGCACAACTAACAACACTTTTTATTTTGTTACAACAGTAAACAATGTTTTTGTTATAACGTCTGGTTTGTGGTGGTTGTACTTTTAATATTAAATTAATATAATTTTAATTCAAGTGATGAAAGATTTTGAAATTCTTACAATAAACAGAGACTTAGGGCCTACTCACACTATGCTATCCGAACCGTGCCCAGGCCCGTTTCCCGGATCGTTTGAGAAGTGTGAGTGTGCTGAATCGGGCTCACTTGGGCTTTGGCGAGGTTCGCTTGTGTGTGAGTGCAAATGCGCCAAAGCCCGAAACTGAAAGCGATATGTGACTTTTTAAGGGGCTGTTTCATATGGATTTATTAATCATTCTTATGGTTCAGTAGACGCAAACCCCTCACCGCACGACAGCTGCTCACCTTCAGCAAACCTCCCCATTCCTGCTGCACGAGGGCTTTATGATTGTTTATGAGCATCAAAAGTGGCGAATCTGTTCAGCAAAATATCTGACTGCTGTGTCACCCCATCTCTAAGGACTGTTTGGCGAAATATTTGACTGCATGTCACTGCATATCAAACGACTAAAACAATATAACTTGAGAAATCTACACTGTGCTGAGCAAGAGCACTCACTAAACAGCGCAGCATCGATGACTTAAGCGTGCCGATGCCCGATTGTAATGTGAGTGCGGGCCGTCGGAGGAGATGGGAGGGGGACAAGCGTGCTTTGGCCCGGTTCGAGGCAGCTGTACATAGTGTGAGTACTGCCCTAGACTACTGTAAGGTCACACCTGCTTGGTATAAAAGCTTGAATATGATTTGGTTGAAAATATCTATTAGAAACTTAAAAGTAATCAGATGTAATCAGTTACTTTACTTTTATGAAGTAATCCAAAAGTTACACTACTTATTGCATTTTAATTAGAGCAATTTGTAATCTACTACATTTCCAAAGTAATCTCCACAACACTGTGTGTGAACAGCCCCTTTTTGAAAATTTCGGTATATTCATTCCTCCAATTTTTCAGAAAGAGAAGTTTTGACATTACCATTAATTTCCCAGAATGCTGCTCTTTGTGGAAGCAGAAGTAAAACTGACGGAAGCAACACCTTCATATTTAGAACGCGTCGATGTTCATGACGTCTTCTCCAGCCAATCAGAACATTCAGATGTATTCACATCTGCGCCGTTTATGAAAATGACAGCCTTTAAATCCTTTTCCAGACACATTTAGCTGCTAGTTGTCAGTCAGATAATGTTTCTGTGTTTCTTCTTAATGCCAACTTAATGCCATTTATAAAATGCTTATGATAAACTGCTGTAAGTTTACCTGTCAGCTCTGCGAGACGCGAATGCTTCGATGAGCTTCGATGATACTTATCCAACCACAGAATTTATAATGTAATGTATAATGTGTGAACAAAGGTGTTTTTAGCTGCAGTTAGCGCTTCTGCCTTTGAATGTGTCTGGGACAAAGCAACTGCATGAATGCTAAATAAGTAAATAAATAAAAGTGAAACCATCAACAAAAGCCCCCTTTCATGCTTAAATATACAAGCGTGGCTGTTTAGTGTTCATTTTTTGGTTAATTATGTCAGAATTTACTGGTATTTTGGAAAGGATGTGTGAATAGTGTTTTCCAGAAAATTTCGTAACGTCCTTTTATTAATTTATCGGTAAAGTTGTTCCTGAAATTTTCCGGATATTTACCAATTTCACTGTGTAAAAGGGGCTATTGTGGATGCATGAAAATTTCTGATTAACTTCCACAAAGTTGCATGTGTACAATTGCTGTATTTGTTTTGGCTTAAAAATCTTTCGCCTCTTTCAAAGGTGGAGTTCGAGGGACTCAAACATGAAAATCGGCGATTGGAAGAGGAAGTGCAGTACTTAAACAGCCAACTAGAGGATGCCATTCGGTTACGGGAAATCGCAGATCGTCAGCTAACGGAGGCTCTAGAAACCGTCAAGACCGAACGGGAGCAGAAAGCAGCCCTTCGGAAAGAGCTGACGCATCACATGACCTTGGGAGACTCCCTTCTCGCCAGCTCATTGGACGGACTCAAATTGAGTGCAGATGAACCTAATAATGACGATGCCATTCTGACTCTTGAAAACGGATTTGCTAAAGTCTGTGAAGGTAATGATGAAGATAACAGATTGTCTTCACCCAAGAGAGATGAAAATTTCCGTCCCGCACCAAGTCTGGTAGATGACTTGTTGACCGAATTGAACATCTCTGAGATCCAGAAACTCAAGCAACAGCTCTTACAGGTATGCTAATGTACAATTCTACAAATGCAGGCTTCAAGTCCAATGGTTCTTGTTAAAAATATATATTAAAAACGATTTAAAATTAGATAAAAATGAAATTTTACAGCAAATCTCAAACAATGAAGCAAATAATGGCATACAAATCAGTCATTTTAGGACACATGATTAGATTAGACATGTCAATATTCAGTAATTTATTAAGTCAGTATATCACAATATTGATATCATGAGCACTTCATAATACCATGAGTATTTAATTAATACTAAAACTTTTAGAGTTAAGATTTTAGAGTTAAAATTTTGAATTAATCAGGTTTATTTAAAAAATATATATATTTAAAATAAAACATTTTTACATTAATCTGGCCTATTAAATGGACAAATTCTGTGACTATGTATAGGCCTTTATGCAAGTTTTTATTAGTAGCATCTGTTAATTTACTAACATCAATATAGTGACAGCTACAAAATCTTTTTATTTTATTTTAGGTGCTCCATTTTTTAGTTTAAGCCTATAATAACGCATTAAAATCAATAGTCGTAATTGTTTTATTAAATTTAGTTAACTAATACAGTTCAGTTGTATTTTTAAAAATAACATTTAACTATAACCTAGGCATGGTACGATAACCGTGTTCAAGGTTTACCGTGGTTTGGAAAAGTCAAGATTTTAAAACCGTCAACATTTTCTGTAATACCGTTCCTAACTTTTTATTTTTCAGTTTTTTAGGACAGCAGTATCTGCAGCAGATAAGATCTCAGAAGATGCCGTTTTAAATTGTAAAGAGATCAGTGTTTTTGAAACAAATGAAGACAGCAGAAGTCAATGATTCATTTGAGATATTTAGCCTGACATGTTTACTGTTCCAAAATACTTAACATTTTTCCCAAATTAAATTACACTTTGTACAAAGGGGAAAAGTTTTTCTTTTTTATCCAGACATTTAAAAACAATATATTTTAGAGCAGTAATCTCAATACAGTGAAACCGTGATATTTATGTCCAAGGTTATAATACCATCAGAATCTTATACTGGCAATGTTCGAGTAGCGTAGTGGCCTGCGCATAGACGCAAAGCATCAGGGTGCTCATGGCGACCCGAGTTCGATTCCTGGTTTGAGGTCCTTTGCCGATCCTTCCCTTCCCTCGCCCATTGAAGCTAAGCAGGGCTGTGCCTGGTTTATACTTCTGCGTCAAGTGATCGGCGTGACCCTTGGCCCATGCAATGCGCGTAGCTGTGCATTCATACTTTTGCGCGCTGTTTCTGTTGCTCTGCAATAACACTTCCTAAACGCTAGTTGGTAGTGATGTGTTTGTTCGTCTGTGTTTAGTTTTTTCGCTGGTGTCTTCCTTAATGTAAGTGGTTCAAACTCGCTAATTTTGAAACAGGAACCGGCGGATGTGCAACGACTTTAACCATAAGGTAAACACAAAACAAGTCCTTCACGGGACTTGACACTTGTAAACACTCGCTCCAACAGACTCGCGCAGCTCTCGGTCCGCCCACACTCATCAGCGCTACCAATCACTGAGCTTGCGCTACGCGTCGTTGTGACGTGTAGTTACATTTTTTGAGAGGCCATGGCGGGGGCTATGCGTCCACGCGTAGGCTGCGCCGTAGCATACACGTGCACTTGACGCAGAAGTATAAATCAGCCTATAGTACCTGGATGGGAAACCACATGGAAAAGCTAGGTTGCTGGCAGGGGGCGCTCAGCCTCTGCTATGTGTGGGTCCTAAGGCCCCAGTATAGTGAATATAGTTTATACTGCTCGGTGAGTGCTGTCTTTCGGATGAGACGTTAAACCGAGGTTCTGGTGCTCGTTACTATCTCAGGATGTCCTTCGAAAAGAGTAGGGGTTAAGTGGAGCGTTTTAAAGTCATGACGATCAGCTGGTTTGTCTATAAGCTGACATCTGATGATGATTCGCAGCTTTAAAAAGACTCCAGTGTCCCTGTATCTGTGGTTAAACTCCATAAACAGCAGTGAGTTCGGTGAACTAATGACCTTCACGGCTTCACGTTAAATCCCACTCATCCCACTGTTGAACTTGTGAACACAATGGCAAATCAGCGTTGTTTAAGTATGCGCTCAACGGCACTCAAATGTTAGCAGGAAATTGACGTTTTTAAAAGTATCGATTACCAAATTCCAGTACTGTGACAACACCAAGGATTAATTTGTGCCGGAACACGCTGGATCCGGCACCTCTGAAATCTGATCCAGCACCTCATTTTACCAATCTCCCTACTCACCCGCCCTCCTCCCCCGTCCACTGTTCACTTTCACTTTGTTCCGCGACTCCCCAACTCTCTTCACTTTCGTCCGCGACAACCAACCCCGCCCAGTGTCTTAACTTAATTTCACGACAGCCCTCCACTTTCGTGCGCAACACCTCTACATCCTCGGGTAGTATGCCAGATCTGTTGCCCCTATCTGTTCCGGACCTGTTCCTGGACAACACTACTTCACAGTATTTCCTATAATGGTCATATTCTTATTTGTTTTATTTCGGCTAGGGTAAAAGCAGTTTTAATTTTTTAAACACCACTTTAAGGTCAATGATATTAGCCTCCTTAAGCAATATATATTTTTTGATTGTCTACAGAACAAACTATTGTTATACAATAACTTGCCTAATTACCAAACTTGCCTAATTGCCTAAAACTTTTTATGAATACAATGATTTTACCTCATTTATCTTATTGTGCTACAAGCTGGTCGCATACGAACATTACAAAATTAAAACCAATGTATGTTATATATAAACAAACTATTAAAATTTTAGCTAAAAAGATAGGGAGCTATCATCATTGCAACTGTATTGCACAACAAAAATTACTAACATTTGACAGTTTCTTATTTTATGCTGATGTGTATTTAATGTATAAAATATTTCATGGTCTTGCACCACCACCCCTCAAACAATGTGTGATTGTCGGCAAGGACAATATAAGACAGACTAGGTCATCTGTTAGAGGTGATTGTTCAGTTAAACTTAAGAGAACTGCTTTTGGACAATCAGTTTTTTCAGTTAAAGCAGCAGAAAGATGGAATAAAATACCAGTGTATATCAGAGAGAGCAGCACTTTTAATAATTTTAAAACTGTTCTTAAAATCTGGCTAAAACAAAATCAAATATGCAGCCACTGATTTGATTTCATTTTATTGACAATGATGTATTGTATTTATTGTACTGTAAAAGTATATTGTATTTGTTATAAGTGTTAAATTTGTTACTTCCTGCCCAGGGACTACAGATGTAAATTAGCTTTATAGCTAACTCTGGCACAACATGTCATGTTGTACATTGTCCCTGTATAAATAAATAAAGTAAATAAAATTAACCTAGTTAAGCCTTTAAATGTCACTTTAAGCTGTATAGAAGTGTCTTGAAAAATATCTAGTCAAATATTATTTACTGTCGTCATAGCAAAGATAAAATAAATCCGTTATTAGAAATGAGTTACTAAAACTATTATGTTTAGAAATGTGTTGAAAAACTCTGCTCTCCATTAAACAGAAATTGAGGGGGAAAATAAACAGTGGGCTAATAATTCTGACTTCATTTGTATACACAAAAAAATATCCCTGCAAAATCCTGGAGAGTCTGTCTGTTTGACCAACCTCACTGATGATTATTTGCCTCTATTTCTCCTTGCAGGTGGAGCGGGAGAAAGTCGCTCTTCTCACCACTTTACAGGACTCTCAGAAGCAGTTGGAGCACGCTCGAGGAGCGTTAGCTGAACAGCAGGAAGCTATGACAAGACTTAGCGATGATTTGGGCGCAATGCGGAGACTGCAGGCCGGCAAGGAGCGACAGTCGGCCCTGGACAGTGAGCGAGAGCGGGACAGTCGAGAGGACAACGATGTGGACTATTATGAGCTGGACATCAATGGGCCAGAAATACTTCGCTGCAAGTATGAGGTGGCCATAGCAGAGGCAGGTGAACTGAGGGAGGAGCTGAAGGGACTGAAGTCGGAGCATGATGAGGTGAGTTGGACTGAGAAAAATCGTTTTTTGTTTTTTAGTACTATTCACAGGGTTCCTGTGGGTCATGTGTTTTATGATGGAATTTTAAAAAGTCTATCCCAGACATATAATAAGTCTGGGAAAGTCACCTTTTTTGGTTGAAGTCATGGAATATCAGGGATTCTTTTAAATTTTATTTTATTTTCCATTTATCAACTTTTCTTAAGCAGGCGGCACAATGGCTCAGTGGTTAGCACTGTTACCTCACAGCAAGAAGGTCGCTGGTTCAAGTCCCGGCTTAGCCAGTTGGCATTTCTGTGTGAAGTTTGCATGTTCTCCCCATATTCGAGTTGGTTTCCTCCGGGTGCTGCGGTTTCACCCACAGTCCAAGGACATTTGCTATATAGGTGAATTGGGTAAGTAAAATTGGCCGTAGTGTATGAGTGTGTGTGGGTGTTTCCCAGTACTGGGTTGCGGCTGGAAGGGCATCTGCTGTGTAAAACATATGGTGGAATAGTTGGCGGTTCTTTCCGCTGTGGTGACCTCTGATAAATAAGGGATTACGCTGAATTAATGAATGAACTTGGCTCAACTCCATTTATTTATAAAGCACTTTCAAAAACACGTGTGGAACCAAACAGAAAAGAAAACAAAGGGGCAAGTTAACAAGACAATTTACCTTATTTTTTTATTTTTTTTTTTTTACAATTTTACAAGACAAGTTTACAAGAAATGTTATCAAAATGTAATTCTTCTAATGTTTTTTTTTTAAACACAATGTTTCATTTGTTTAGCATATTTTTTCTTTACCTATGGTTAGGCTATTTTTCCAAAGTCATTTCTTTCTTTCCTTCTCACTTGTCAACTGGCCGTACAGGTCATCAGAAAAAAGGGTGCATGTAGATATAATGTTAGCTAGTTATAGTTAACATAGTATTTGCAGAAAATATAGCTATATAAATATAAAAAAATATAGCTAGGAAAAAAAAAAAAAAAAAAATATATATATATATATATATATATATATATATATATATATATATATATATATATATATATATATAGAAAATGTAGGCGTTATTAGGTAGCATAAGTGGTCACTGACAGAATTGGAAATGTCAAGTTGAAAAAAAAAAAAACAAATAGCCTTTGCAACTGTTTAGTCATGTATCTAAACACATTTACATGCGTGTAAATTAATCAATGTTTATAAATAAATAAATGTTTTAATACAATAAATGTTTTAGTTAATGTTGTATCAAAGCTAAAGGCTTACTGAAAAAATAACCAGGCCCTTGAATTAAATAAACAATTCAATCTAACTTCTGAAAAGGATGCAAGGAGACAAGATGATAAGAGACATTTTCCTGTTCAGTTCATTACAGGTCAAGGAAATTCAGCCTTTTTTGCTCAGTAAAAGTCAGGGAATTTGAGAATTGACACTTAGAGTGGAAACTCTGTCATTATGTTTCAATAATAAATTGATTATTTCTTCTAGATGAAAACCGAACATGAGGAAGTACGAACGCGACTGGAGGGACATGTACGTGACCTTAGTATTCAAGTGTCTCAACTGGAGTACAGTAGTCGTACAGATCGTGATAAAGTCGCTAAGCTAGAAAAGGAACTGAAGGAAGTGAGCGCAGTTGCAGGCGAGACCGAAGGAAGTCTCAGTGTCGCCCAGGATGAGCTTGTTGCATTTAGCGAAGAGCTGGCAAACCTCTACCATCATGTCTGCATGTGCAACAATGAAACCCCGAATCGTGTCATGCTCGATTTTTACAAAGAGGGTAAAGGAAGCAAGACGGAAACTAAAGATCGGCAGTCTACATTAACGCAAACTAATGAAAGTAAAGCCCAGACGTCAAGGTCAAACTCAATCCCTGTTGACAGAGAAGAGCCACGTCCCGAACCGATGGACGTCTACAACCTGGTTGCAATCATTCGGGATCAGATACGCCACTTGCAGAAGGCTGTGGACCGCACCACAGAACTGTCCCGGCAGAGAGTCGCCTCTTTAGAGTTGGCTGCAGTTGCGGATAAAGACCAAGCTGCTTGCATGGAGGAGATTTTGAAGCTCAAGTCCTTACTGAGCACCAAGCGTGAACAGATTGCCACACTCAGGACTGTGCTCAAGGCCAACAAGCAGGTGAGAGTAAAAAAGATTACCTTGGCATGAATGTAAATGACGTCAGAATGTTGAGCTGGTCGTAGGACATAGGTCTCAAACTCAATGGAGGACGGCAGCTCTGCACAGTTTTGCTCCAACCCTAATCAGGCACACCTGGTCTAACTCATCAAGGTGTTCAAGACTACTCTTGAACACCTTGATTATTTGGATCAGCTGAGTTTGAATCCACATTCACATGGGGCGTCAGCATCAACGCTTCCTAATCACTTTGAATGGGTGACATCAGGCGTTGCCGAACTGCATTGTGGATCCATCGGCGCCGCTTCAGAGGCATTGCTCGCTGCAGAAGTCGGGAGTAGCTCAACTTTTCAAGAGCCGATGGAAGTGTCAGCCAATCAGATCACTGTATGCAAATACACCAGCTAGACAGTGGCCTATTGCTGACTGAATTTCATTGGCTGAGGCTGCTCTGACGATCGCTTCAGCCCTAACTTCAGACACGCCTTCAGTCAAGCGTTGACGCTGAAGCCCCGTGTGAATAGGGCGTGAGACCTACTGTATGTTGCAGAGCAGGGGTGTCCAATCTCAGTCCTGGGGGGCTGGTGTCCTGCAGTTTTGTTCCAGCCCCAATCAGACACACCTGGTCTAGCTAATCAAGCACTTAATAGGCTTTCTAGAAACATCCCTGCAAGGTGTGTTGAGGCAAGTTGGAGCTAAAATCTGCAACACATGGCTGTCCAGGACTGAGTTTGGACACCCCTGTTGTAGATCATCCAAATGGATTGAGAATGAATGGTCTTTCTGAACAGTGGTGTATGGTTGCTTTTCTTTCAGACAGCTGAGGTCGCCCTGGCAAACTTGAAGAGCAAATATGAGAATGAAAAGGCCATGGTCACTGAAACCATGATGAAGTTACGAAATGAGCTTAAGGCTCTTAAAGAAGATGCCGCCACTTTCTCCTCTCTCAGGGCAATGTTCGCCACCAGGTATGGTGTCGATGTTTCTGTCTGACTCGCAATAACCAACCCAGTTGTTATTCCTGATACCTTCCAGAATACTGTAGGCTAACTAGTGTTGTGGTGATCACCAGTTTTCAGGTAAAACGCATGGGACGATAACAGGTTTCAAGGTCTACTGTGGTTTGGAAAAGTCGAAAGGTTTTAAAACTGCAAAAAAATGATGTTATACAATTCCTACAGTATATATATATATATATATATATATATATATATATATATATATATATATATATATATATATATATATATATATATATATATTTTTTTTTTTACATGTTTTTTATTACTTTTTAGTTTTTTAAGGCAACAGTATTTGCAGATGGAAAAAAAAACATATAATCAATATTAAAAGCTTCTTGTCAGCCTATGATTAAGCAAACATTTGAGCACAAATCGCTCACAAACCAACATCCCAGCATGCCGTAGTCCTGACCAGTGCAGTGGTTTACTTTATATCCAAAGAAAAGAAATATTCAAACGTGGCTTTTCAGATGATGAAATCTGTGTTTTTGAAACTAATGAAGACAGTAGAAGTCAAGGATTTATTTGAATTCATTTAGCTAGACATCTTTACTGTTCCAAAATGTTGTCTCTTAAAATAAAAAAAATATTGTATTCAATGGGGTTTTTACCCAGCCATTTAAAGGAACCTATTTTAGAGCAGTAATCGCAATACCATGAAACGGTGCACTTTTTATACAAGGTTATCATACCATCATAATCTTTTACCGGCCCATATCTAAAACCATTGTATATATGCTGATGGTTAGTATTACCATTTCAAATTGTCATTAGCATTAAAACCATGATTGATCATCATGTTTTTGATAACTCCAGTAAATCCTGTAACATTACGACTAGCTTATTGCAAATGTAAATCTCTTTTTAGACAGACAGTTTATATATATATATATATATATATATATATATATATATATATATATATATATATATATACATACACACAGTTAACATATGTTGCATTCCTTTGATTTAAAGTGTGTGCTGCATATTATTGAAAATACTGAGCTGAAACTTCAAAAGTAAATCAAATCAGAATGCCATTTAGTGAAATTGCAATTAAGTATTTACATCAAATCACACAACCCATTTTGCCTTTAATAAAGCAGCTTTATGCTATTTTTGTTACGTATATGTGGATCTCTTGGATTATTCCAAGTGCAGTTTAAAAAAAGAAACAATGCCTTGAATAAGTAAAACAAATGAAACGTTCAGATGGAGAAACCTCTAAAAATGTCCTCTAAAACTGTGGGGTTTTTTTTTTATAAACTGAGCATTTTTATCAGGCTCTTGTGTGCATGATCAGTAGTTAGAATTTTATGGCAAAGAATAAGTTCTTTTTATTTTCTTTGAAGTGAAAGAAGTACTAACAAATAAGTGAAGTAAGTATAACATACTAAAAATGTTCCTTTTCAGCACTTTATAAAAGGTTTTTGTATCTGTACATTTAAAAATACACAATGCATATAATAAACATAAATGAACAAATAAAGCAGGGAAACATGCTTATGTTGTTTAGTAAAAAACTGCATAAATCTGCAAATATTATCTATTGTTTGTTCATTCTCAGATACAAAAATAACAAAGTTTGTGTCACTTTTATTTTTGAACATTTTCAGGTCATCAAAAAATACCCTGATAATATTTCAATCAATAAAAACCTGAAATATTAATACAGTTAAATCTCTAACCCTAACATTATTCAGGAGAATGTGTTTTATTCCTCTCTCCCTCTCTCTTCTTCAGGTGTGATGAGTATGTGACACAGTTGGACGACATGCAGAGGCAGCTGGCTGCGGCAGAAGATGAAAAGAAGACTCTGAACTCTCTCTTGCGAATGGCCATCCAGCAGAAACTGGCGCTCACGCAGAGACTGGAGGATTTGGAGTTCGACAACGAGCAGTCCCGCAGAGGATCTGGTGCTGGGCCTGGTGGCCGTGGGAAGGCTCCGTCAGGACGAGGTCGAGGACCCTTATCGTTTTCCAGCCCCCATGTAAGTCCTAGACTTCCCTGTAAGAACCGACCGCAACCGCACGGCCTCATTGGAAGTCCTGCGGTGTTCTGCAGCGAGAAGTATAAGATTCTGTGTGACACTGGATCTGATTAACACTCGTGTGTTTCTGTCATCACTAACTCGCATTCCTTTCTGTTTGTGTGCTTGTGAGAAAGCTACGCTAGCATGTCGGCGTTTGTGCTAACAATTATGTTAGCTTCATTAATGCTTGTCTATTGTAACAGATGTGCTCTTGGTATACATTTATTTCCGTGTTAGCAACATCAGTGTCTATAAAGATTTCATCGGATATACTGTTAAGACTGACAGGTTCAGTACCACATACTGAGGTAAAGTTGGTTTTATATTCACACATTCAGACGTTCTGCTTAATATAATTTCAGAAAAGTATTTTAAATGGTAAAATCATATTAGCAGCTAATGTTTTGAAGTCACACTTAAATCTAATTCCACACTGAATATTCAAAGTAGCCTGGTGAACAATATAGGAAGTGTGTCACAAATGAATGTGCGAATTTAAATTCAACTTAACCTCAATAAAATACTGGACTCTAAATTCAACTCGTTCCTGCAACCCTATTTTTTTTAATTGTTTTTTTTATTGGACATTTTAGATTTGGATCTATTAACAACAAAGCCTGAGATTCACCCAACAGGCTGTTAAAACATAATAAAAACAGTAATAGTGCAATAATAGGTACAAAATCAGGATTGAAACATATCTGAAACAGTCTCCCTCATATTTGACCAAAGTTTTACATTTTTTTTCTTGCTGGGATCTGCAACGCTTCTCCTGGCCATCACAGAATGTGGACAGTTGAAGTATGTTTTAAGCTTTAGCAGTTCAATTCAATTAATTTTTATTTCTTTAGCACTTTTGCTGACCAAGGGTGCATCTCGCTATTATATATATATATATATATATATATATATATATATATATATATATATATATATATATATATTAGTTCTACTCGATCCTAGTGCGGCATTTGACACCATTGACCACAATATCCTCATAAATCGCTTAAAGTCTACAGGTGTCCAGGGACAAGCTTCCAGCCTCTACTGCTGAGACTGCAGCTCTGCACAAGACTTTTGGCCAGCGGAGAAATTAAAATGGTTGTGCCGAACTGAGTCTGGTTCTCTCAAGGTTTTTATTTCTTCACTCTCCTATTGGTGAAGTTTTTTTTTCCCTCTCCGCTGTCGCCACTGGCTTGCATGGTTCAGGATCTGAAAAGCTACTCATCGATTAATTTGCTCTTCAGTGTTTGGACTCTCAATAATGACTTCAAACCACACTGAACTGAGCTAAACTGAACTGAACTTAAACACTAAAAACTGAACTACACTGTTCCAGTTACTATGACCAATTATGTGAAGCTGCTTTGACACAATCTACATTGCAAAAGCGCTATACAAATAAAGCTGAATTGAATTAAACTTTTTCAAGATTGTGTCAAAACAGCTTAACGTAAAAGTTCTAGTAAACTGAGACAGTGTCAGGTCAGTTTTCAGAGTTTTAGTTCAGTTTACTTCAGTTCTGTGTGGTTTATTTTCACTTCTGAAAGTCCAAACATTGAAGAGCAAATCCAATGATGCACAACTCGACAACTCTCAAACCAAGAGGCGAGAAACAAACTTCAAGTGACAAAAGTGAAAGAAAAAAAAACTAAACCTTAAGATAAACCAGTCTCAGTTGGGTACGACCATTTCTCCTCTGGCCAAACCAGGGTCTTCATAATCACTAGAAACTTCCAGGACATTTTCCCTCCTAGGAGCAGGACACTTAAGATTACTACAGAGCTTATCGGTTAAAATCATGATCATTCTCATAAAAAAAAAAAAACATCAATCTTGTAGTTTTATGACAGTTAATAAGCTACCTTCAATATTTTTCTACTGAAATTAGGTCTTTTTTTAACATTTTTTTTTGGTAATAATGAGCACCAATACTCTGAAACCTGTTATACCTTTTTATGTAGCTTATCCAAACGTACAGTATGCATTGGTTTCCTGGATGACTTACTACATTGTGTCCAGCACTGCAAAAAAAAAAAAAAAAAAAAAAAAAAAAAAAAATATATATATATATATATATATATATATATTATTTTTTTTGTTTCAATATATTATTATAAATATAAAAGCATTTTTAAATCAAAAAGCATCTTTTTAACAAGTAAAAATTATCGTGTTTTGTTTTCAGACATGATTATCTGTCAGTGGGATAAGTAAAATCTTCTTATTTCAAACCAAAAACAAGATTATTTTACTTGTTTTAAGAAAAAAATTCATTTAATTCTAACATATTTCTAAAAAACAAAGCATTATTTTGTAGGAATGTAGATATCTGTGATCAAGGATCGAGGAAACTATTGAGCAAAAATGTCTAAACACTTTAAACAACTTCTGTCTTCATCTAAATCGTGTGAACGTCTGACCCAAATGTCTCTGTCAAATGACTGTCATTGAGTAAAACCCAGGTTCACAAAGCTAGTCTGATAATCTCTGTGTCAGTGGGAATAAATCTGTGTAATCCCAACAGAGACGCACTTTACTGAGCCTGCCAGGGAGATTTGCGATCCAGGCTGCAACCCTAAAGGGCATGAATGATGCTGCAGATAATTTTTTGGTAAAAAATAGTGTTGCACAATATATTGTTTCGGCATCAATATCACATTGCAGCATGTGATGGTGTTGAAATTTCACCAATAGCAGCTTTGATAATGATTAATTTTATTTCAATATTTTCAAGATGTAGAATATTAGGTATGATTTTGGATTTGGTTATTCAAATACTGTCCCAGAATACTGTTAAACTTGTATATTGTAATTTGTATATTTTTCTCTATTATATTTATCCATGCTTGTAAATCGTTCATAATTTATGCAATCTAAAATAATACATTCTTTCCAAATCGAAATATTCAAGTCATCTGGTTAAATTGTATTCATATCATAATAAGCATTGAACACGTCACAACATTTCTCAGAAAACTCTTGAAATTTTCTCCGGATGTTGGTAACAACCAAAGAAATCTATATATGCAAAGAAAACAAATCTAATTAGTTTACAAATAAAGTTATGTGTAATAAAATGAAGTGACACAGGAAAAAAAATGAAAATGAAAGCCCAGACAGCAGCTGAAATCTCTCAATAGTTCTTTAGCTACTCTCTTCCCTTCCTCATTGTAAATGAATATTAGCTGCTTCAGTCCAACATCCACATTAGCAGGATGACAAAGATAAAACCAGGGTGGACGTTTCAGCAAGACAACGATCCAAAATGCAGCCAAAGAAGCTCTGAAATACTTTCAGAGAAAGAAAATCAAGCTGTAGAATGGCCCAGCCAATCACCTGATCTGAATCCAATAGAGAATACAAAATAAAGATCAGATTTGATAGATGAGACCCACAAAATCATCAAGACTGTACACTCTGTTGAAGTCTGTGAAAATCTCACACCTGAGCAATGCATGTGACTTCATTCTCCATATGAGAGGCGTCCTTAAGCTGCCGTCACCAAAAAAAAGCCTTTTATTTAAAGTGTTAAATACGCTTTAGTAGTTCATTGCTTTCTCCTTGTGTCATTTCTTTGATATTACATAACTCGTATTTAAAATGTTTTTGTTTCGTCTTATGTTTGTATTGTTTGGGTTTTTACTAAAATCTGGTTCAATTCCATGTCAACAACTCTTAGAAATTATATTCCCAGGAAAAAACATGAAATGTTCAGTACTTATTTCCCCCACGGTATATCGTAGAATAGCAAAATATCGCAAAGGTTGACATCATGCAGCCCTAAAAATAGATTTTTATCATTTGTATGCTCAGAATAACACATCTTTTCCAAGATTGTTTCAAGAACTTGTCTTCAATGTTTTGTTTTTCACTTCATGTATGTTTTTGTCTAGGCATTCAGTGTGCATAACACACATACTCCATGTTGTCTTCACAATAGTGAATCTGTATTGTGCATGATCTCTCGGTTAACAGTTTGTATTAGTCTTTTTGGCATGTTGCATGTGAGTCCTCTGCTTCTCGCAGTCCATTGCACCGGATGGACTGAGTCTTCCATGTCTTTTTCCTGTCTACTAATGAGTCTAACCTGTCTCATTGTTGACGGTAACGTTCTCATGCGATCGGCTTTAATCATTTAACACACATATTTTGGATGCATTGATTCTGATTATTGTCTGTTTCTCAATTTTGCAGTAATTTTATTAGCTCTGGAGATTATCCGCAAATGGTTACTCCACACGCTATACGTCCAGAATACACACACACACGCCTGGTCCAATGTTTGGACATTTTCCCTGGATGTGGCTGCAAGGAAACACAGGCTCACATCTACAGCCAGATGGTTCATGTACTCTTCTATTCTGACTGTTACTGTGGTATTTTATTTCTGCTTTGTTTTTTGTGTAACCGTGCACTTTCAGTGCAGTAGTTCATTTTATGTAACAGATGCACATTTCAGTATACTTGGCACATTTTTGTTTTGTTCTTCTAAATTTTACGTATTTAACTGACAAAAAATAATAATATAAGGACGTTTGTTTGTTTGTTTGTTTGTAGTATTTTAAATGCCAGCATATTCCAGGGAGAACGCGTGTGTTAAATAGGCCTATATCTGTGTGTCTTATTCTTGCTCAATAGTCATACATTTCTAAAGGCTGATTTATACTTTCGCCTGGTGCTGCATCGCAACCTCCGCTGACTGCGCGTGCACCTTGTGGACAAATGGACAAGGCTTTCATACTCGACGCGTTGGCCATTAAGTGATTCTTTTAAATGACAGGGGGCAGTCAAAAGAAACTGGCCATAAAATCAGATGCATTAACATTGAAGTAGGAATTTTCTGGAACAACGTCATGTCTTTAATATCATTCAAGATTTTTAATATAATTCATTCCTTCATTTTCCTTTGGCGTAGTCCCTTTTTTCATCACAGCCAATTTAGTTTATTCAGTTCAACCTATAGCGCATGAGGGAAACTGGAGCACCTGGAGGAAACCCACGCCAACATGGGTAGAACATGCAAACTCTACACAGAAATGCCAGCTGGGGCTCAAACCAGCAAATTTCTTGCTGTAAGGCGACGGTGCTAACCACTGTGCCATCATGCTGCCTTTTAAACTAATAATTTGCATAAATTATTTCAAATTTTTGAATGATTATATAGATTTTTATAATCATTTAATTTTTTTTAAATCAAATTTTAATGCATCTCTTGCTTTTGTTTAAATGTCGGACAGTTCTTTCTATTTAACTTCATTAACGTTCTAATGTCTACAGAACTTGGGTTGCTCTACAAATTTATATTTTTGATTATGGCAAGAATAAAAGCACAAAAAAAAGCACACTTACTAAAAAATTCTGACCAATTTAGCCAAATCCATGATTCACACATTACTGTTTGGCTAGTTTGTGTCCTCTAGTTATATGCTTAAAATGCAACAATGGTCCAACATTCCTGACCATTTTCACCAGTAGGCATGGGCTGGTATAAGATTCTAATGATGTGATAACCTTGGATAAAAACATTACGGATATCACAGTATTGTGATTACTGCTCTAAAATATATTCTTTTTTAAATGTTAGGTAGAAAGCTAAAACTTTCCCCCCATTGAACACGATATATTTTATTTTAGGAAACATTTATAATATTTTGGAGCAGTAAACTTGTCAGGCTGAATAATTCAATTGATTCATTGACTTCTGCTGTCTTCATTAGTTTCAAAAACACTGATTTTCTTTAGCCTTTTGGATATCTTTTCTGCTGGAGAGACTTTTGTATATACCGTATACTTACATATACCGTAGGAACGGTATAGCAGAATATTTTGCCAGTTTTAAAACTGACTTTTCCAAACCGTGGTAGAGCTTGAAACCGGTTATCGTCCCTT
Source organism: Danio rerio (assembly GCF_052040795.2). NCBI lineage: Eukaryota > Metazoa > Chordata > Actinopteri > Cypriniformes > Danionidae > Danio > Danio rerio. The sequence goes on from NC_141031.1 coordinate 39,996,681, forward strand.
GCCTAATAATCACTAAAGCCTAGAAAAACAGGACATCAGTATTGTAACTACCCGCCGGTTATTAAACAGTCCACGCTTCCCAAATACTGATGTCCGTGCGTTTCATTTATTGAACACAGTGAAAACTAAAAAGATAAACAAGAAAAGGTTTCACACAAACACAATCAAAAAAGACATTAAAATAAACAATACACAAACAAAGTTTATTTTACCGTAGAATAATCAGGAGCATTTAACACGTGTCTGCATTAAGATCTCACTATGCTGTCCATACCAACTGTCCCAAGGAGAATCACATGACCTCAGACTTAAGCCAACCGGAAACAAAGAAATTTGTAACCTAAACATACACCGATACACATTCAAATAATGAAATACAAAAGCAATAAACAACCAAAAATACAAGCTGACCGATCAGCGTCAGCTACAAGTATACTGTAAACCGATAGGTTCATTCTTTTCCAGTTATCAAAGAAATACTTTGTTCCTTATAGTTTTGTAACTATTAAATTGTTTTAAATTCAAAATGAATGGTGAAAATAAACATATTTCTGTAATTGTGTATTAGACCACCAGGGTCTCCACACCATTGCCTCTTTTTTTTTTTTTAGGTTTTAACAAACCTATCCCTCTGCAATATCTAGCCAGGAATTATTGGTCATCTGATTCTCCCTATGATCACAAATAGACAGATCATAAAGATGTCTGTACAGGTGTATCCGTTTCAGACTAAATCTCTTCAAAGTGATTCAACTCAAACTTCATGCGGCGCTGCACAAACTGTTTGCTCCGATCTCGAAAAATTTAATGAGTTTCGCCAGCTGAAGTCATGTCACACACGCCCAAAGCGAGCCGCAGCCAACACCGCGGTGACAGTCGCTGCGTGCACTCAAGCAAACTCGCAGACATGTCGAGTATAAATCAGCCTTTACTGAACATCATTTTGCTATAGACTTGCTCCTGGAAATAATTTAGGAGTCAATTTTCATAACAGGTCATGGATGTGTTCAATTCAAGACGTTTATGAAACATACAAACAAATCAATTCCAAATTGGAATAATTGTCTCTTTCTTTTTGCCAAATATTGCATTACGGTCAGCATTTTGTATTTTACAATGCAATACATTTTTGTTTCTAGACATCGATAATCTGTTTTTTATAACCCTCTCCTAAACCTCCTGTGCCTTTCAGCTTTTGTTATTCAAGAACAGTTATAAGAGCCATAGTCTTTTCAGTCAGATATAGGCTTTTTGGCCCATCTATTTTGTGCTGTCATTAAAGGTCCCATGAAATGAAAATAAAGTTTTTAGATATCTATAAGCTATGACAAAATTCATGTTTAGAAGTTATAAAACTGATACAAACATATAAAACCTGCTGGTTGTCACCTCCGCCTAAATGGATCAACTGTTTTATTCACGTCACCTCATACTTCATTTCCTTATCAAATCGTGACTCATCAAATGCTCTCTAGTATCTGACATGCCCCGCCCCTTCCAGCGGAGATGAAGCAAAGTGCTATTGGCTGTTTTTAAAAAAAAGGGAGGAGCTACACTGTTTCTCAATTCAGAAAACACAGGCAGAGAACGTACTCATGTTCTTGTGAAGACTGGTCTTGCCAGGTCACTTTCGAAGAACGAACTCAGGAGACTGCGATAACACTGAACGCCTGCTCTGAGAAACGAGATGCTGCATTCTTCCTGATGGTCACATGACCTTATTATTATAATTATTTAAACATTACAGCATTCATACATTGATTTATTTTTTCCCCCCTTTTTAATATACAGTTCAAGTCAAAATTATTAGCCCCCCTGTTTATTTATTTTTTCCTAATTTCTGTTTAACTGAGAGAAGTTTTTTTTTCAGCACATTTCTAAACATAATAGTTTTAATAACTCATTTCCAATAACTGATTTATTTTATCTTAGTCATGATGACAGTAAATAATATGTGACTAGATATTTTTCAAGACACTTCTATACAGCTTAAAGTGACATTTAAAGGCTTAACTAGGTTAATTAGGTTAACCGCGCAGGTTAGGGTAATTAGGCAAGTCATTGTAAAATGATGGTTTGTTCTGTAGACTATCGGGAAAAAAATACAGCTTAAAGGAGCTAATAATTTTGACCTTAAAACGGTGCTTAAAAAATGAAAAACTGCTTTTATTCTAGCCAAAATAAAACATATAGGACTTTCTCCAGAAGACAAAAATGTTATCAGACATACTATGAAAATTTCCTTGCTCTGTTAAGCATCGTTTAGAAAATATATATAAAAAAATAATAATTCAAGGGGGGCTAATAATTCTGACTTCAACTGTATATATATAAATATAAATAAAAAACATTCACAAAGCTCTTACAAATATGCTTTCCACAATACAAATAAAACAGATTTCATGTTTCTTTCACCGTCTCATGTAGGGAAACTCCTGAGATAAATAAGTTATTTCTCTGAACTTTAATAATAAATCTATATTAAATGTTGTGCTTCCCACCTCCTTTATTTGGCCGCAATGACTTCTGGGACTTCTCAAGCAAGTTTGGTGCTCAAGTCTGCGTTGATGTGTCCTCGATATCAAGAACACACCAGTGAACTTTCGCGTGTCCTCCATTCTTACGATTTTGAGTTTGGAACTGAACTTTGGCAACGGATGATGACGTTACATGAGAACACGAGGACACAAGACCATTGAAGAGCGCATATTGAGAAACAGTCCCACTCTCTCCTTATGTGTCGGTTGATCATGTCAAGCGTCGAATAAAAATGCATATTTCAAAGCACTTCATGGGACCTTTAAAGACTGCTTTTGAAAGTCTTGTTTAGGGGATTTTTAATGTTAGTATGAGTAAGGTTTGTTATAAAAATCATACATTCCTTTGAGGAAGTAGTGATTTGTGATGGCGGTCATGATGGGTGACATTGTTAGTCATTATTTCCCTTTGTGTAACTTTGCTAATTATTTGAATTTCAGCAAGCAGAAAACTTTGCCTCCGAACATTTGTGCCATTTTAAATTAAAGACAGTAACGTTTTAAATGACCTTTTCTTTGTTTTTCTCCTCCTTTCGTTCTTTTGACCATAAATTAAGTGCATTTTTTTACTGGAGTGCACATGATAGTTTTCTATTTGCTGAAAGCCATACCTTTATGTGGTATTTTGAGTTTATTTTTACACGTTTGTATGAAATGACCTCACTTGTATGTTTGTATTTATTCATAACATGGCTTATTGTTTCAGTATTAATGACTAGGTTTATAAGCATTATAACTGGCACTTGTGCTGCCTCTTTTTTGCATTTCTACTTGAAAGCTCACAGGTACAGTGCAAGCTATACTGCCTCACCTGTGTTTTTATGTACATTTTTATACAGTGCTGATGTCAGTGTTGAGCTTTTTTTTTCTAAATGTGTGCTCTGTCGTTCATCTCGAGGAACACATCTATAGGCTCATGTCTGTCCTAACATCTTTTTTCTTGTGACAAAAAAGCTAAAATAAAATAAACTAATATAAAATAAGATTTAAGTCATGTTGTTTTTTTTTTTTTCAAGTTGTGTGTTTGAGTTTGGTCTGATTCTCAAATGTATCCTGACAACTTTGCTTTATCTATCTATCTATCTATCTATCTATCTGTCTGTCTGTCTGTCTGTCTGTCTGTCTGTTGTTCTATCCATCTGTCCTTCTATCTATCCATCTATCTGTCTGTCGTTCTATTCATCTATCTATCTATCTATCTATCTATCTATCTATCTATCTATCTATCTATCTATCTATCTATCTATCTATCTATCTATCTATCTATCTATCTATCTGTCTGTCGTTCTATCTATCTATCTGTCTGTCGTTCTATCTATCTATCTATCTATCTATCTATCTATCTATCTATCTATCTATCTATCTATCTATCTATCTATCTATCTATCTATCTATCTATCTATCTATCTATCTATCTATGTCTGCCTGTCTGTCTGTCTGTCTGTCTGTCTGTCTGTCTGTCTGTCTGTCTGTCTGTCTGTCTATCTATCTATCTATCTATCTATCTATCTATTTATCTATCTATCTAGCTATCTATCTATCTTTCTACCTATTGTTCTTTTTATTGTTCTAACTTTCTATCAATCTAGCTATTGTTCTATCTCTCTATCCATCCATCGATCTGTCACATTATCCATACACTGAAGGCTGTTTAAAATGATTTTGCTCTGGGGTTAATGCTAAAATGATTTATAGCAATTTATAAAAACATTACCACATATTGGGAAAAAAATGAATTTAAAAGTATAAAATATAAAAATAATTAAACCCTGCTAACGCTATATTTTATCCCAGTGCAATTTCAGAAGAAAGCCACACTTCTTTGTTAGTTGTTACCATGCTTCTGTTTGTTGTTAAGGCTTCAAAAATGTAAGCATGTTTGACATGTATATTTTAGCAATTTTTTTTTCTCCAGGTTTGCCCTTTAAAGCAAGAAAGTCCTTTTTTTCTTGCACAATAAACAATGAAATGAACGTTGTTTCTGATGGGTGACTTATAAATTAGTCTGTAATATAAATGCAATGTAAAATACATGATACATCAAATATGCTAAGCATTTCGTGTATGGGTTATGGAAAACAATACATTGTTTTCTGTTTTATTTAATATTTTTTTCATAAAATCCTAACGAGTTCTTTAAGAAAACTATATCAGTGAAAGTATAAATAACATTTGTTTTCTTGATTGATTCAAGGTTGTAACTTATTTAAGATTAATATATACTTCTAAGTTATTTCCTACATTATAAACAATACATTTCATCCCTACATTTCAACAATAGCTACGCCACACTTTGCAGCGTGAGTGTTTGTAGTTGTAGTGTAGGCTATATAGCGCTCATTAAACTGCTACTAAAGTTGTTCATCTGTGATTTAAGTTAAATAAATCTAAACAATGCACTAAATATACACTGTAGTGTATTTACGCGAACTTCCGCATGCAATTTATTTATTTCCTCGTTTTGGTCGGAAGTTCCGGTGATTCAGCTGGTCTCCGCCCTTCATACACAATGCGATGGGCGTTTCTGAACGCAAGACAGCAGAGGGCACTTCACAATGGGAGGTCAGTCAAACTTATATTTTCCCCATGTTTCTTTGATGATAACGTGAAACATTCATATTTAAAGTTATTACGCAAGCTTTACACGAATCCTGCACACGGAGTTCACAAACGTTAGCTTCTTCGACTAGTTTAGCTTCGCCAGTTTTAGTGTTCGGTTACACTGTTTTTAAGTCTACCCTGATTCATATTTGTTTTTCAAAAGCTCTATAATCTTTTAGTGTAGTATTATTGATCTATTGAGTGTCTTTGTTTGCTAAAAGGCATTTAAATAACTTTTACTTTACCTCAGAACTATGTTTGACAGACATGCGTCCTGGAGTTTATTATGCATGACGTGGCGCCATCTTATGGCCAATGTGCACTACATTTACAAAAATATTCTGGAATATTTATTAAAAAATGTTTAATACATGCAAAGAATAATTATTTTAGAAATAGTTTATAACTAAAACCATATTTTATCTGTTAAGATTAGTTAATAAGTGAATTTATTTAAAAATGCTAACGCTCTCATGTTTACCATATTATTTTACAAAGTTTTACAAATTTTTTTTTATTCTTTGAAATTTCATAGTAAACACGAACCACAGAAAAAGTGCTGTAAGAATAATAAGAAGAATGTGAATGAAATAATTACATAATTGACACCATTGGACTGAATATGATTCATTTAAATGTCTTACTCGTAGTGCATTTCTCATAATATATTGAGTGCTCAAAAACAAGTCAGCATTTATTCTAACAGAAATACTTGGGTATTAAATGTTTGAGCAATTCCACGCAAATGTCAACCTTGCCATGAAAAAGTTTTTACCAAAATAGCCAAACCCTTTCTACATATTTTTTTGTGTAGCTTTTTACACTTTTTTTCTGTAAACATACTCATGAACATCTGTCAATGTTTTCAAACAATTATATTTGATTTACCAAAGTCACACCAGTGCCAATTGTACATCCATAATTTTTCATAAATGCAAAAAATTGTCAATTAAAATAAACACAATCATTCTTTCCTAAAGAAATATGTATTCCTTTAAAAATATTTGCAATCAAAATCATGTGCTCTGAACTGTAGTTCCTGGTTAATTATAATCCCGACTTGACATTGCAGATCCTGCGTTGTGACTATTGCAGATTCGCACATTGCGATATCGATGCTGAAACCATATATTGTGCTGCCCTATTTACCAGTATTATTCCCCTATCAAAATGGACCTGAATGCATTTTTATTGGCGTAAAACAAAAGAAAAATGGAAATGTTGCTTCTAACGTTAATGACAGTACTTCTTTGTAAATGACAGAGAGCTTCTCCGAGCAGCTGCGAATAGACAGCCGGTTCCTGAAATCGGACCGTCGTCTGGACACAGAACTGGTGGACAAACTGATCCTGCAGCTCAACCGAATCTACCCACAGATCCTGACCGACAAAGAGGCCTCCAAAGTAAAACTACACCCACAGTAATACACATACAGTTGAAGTCAGAATATTAGCCCTCCTGAATTAATAGCTCCTATAGTTTTTTTTCTGCAATTTCTTTTATATGGAAAGATTTTTTTCAACACATTTCTAAACTCATTTTTTAGTGACTTCTTTTAATTCAATTCATCTTTATTTCTGCAGCACATTTACATTGTAGATTGTGTCAAAGCAGCTTACCATAGAAGTTCTAGTAAATTGATACTATGTTAGTCCAGTTTTCAGTTCAGTGTGGTTTAATTTTCACTGCTGAAAATCCATACACTGAAGAGCAAATCCATTGATGCGCAGCTCCACAAGTCCCAAACCAAGCAAGCCAGTGGTGACAGTGGCGAGGAACAAACTTCACCAATTGACGAAAGTGAAGGAAAAAAAACTCATGAGAAACCAGGCTCAGTTGGGCATGACCATTTTTTCTCTGGCCAAACTTCTTGTGCAGAGCTGCAGGCACTCCTCCATGACTGCCACAGCATTTGCTCAGGATACGGCCTGGTCCAGGGTTATGGAGACCTTTAGAAGTCTTCTGGTTGGCATCATCTCTTCACAGGACTTAGATCACATCAATTGAGCTGCACAATCTCTAAAGGCCTCGTGAAAAGTATCCCTAGGTGGAAACAAAGAACAAAGAAAACAATTTATCTGTCATGATGACAGTACTTAATATTTGACTAGATATCTTTCAGGACACTAGTATTCAGTTTAAAGTGACATTTAAAGGCTTAATTGGGTTAATTAGGCAAGAGGGCTAATAATATTGACCTTAAAATGGTTTTAAAAATAATAATAACTGCTTTTATTCTAGTTGAAATAAAACAAATAATACTTTCTCCAGAAGGAAAAATATTGTTGGAAGTATTCTGAAAATTTCCTTGCTCTGTTAAACATCATTTGGGGAATATTTTAAAAAAAGAAAACAAATTTCATAGCAGGGCTAATAATCTTGACTTCAACTGTATGCTGTCCAGTCGCAAAGCTCGTTTCCAGTGATGATTTTTCCAAACATTAGTTCCGGGATCTGGATGTTCCCACCTGTATCCGGCTGGCGGAGCTGCTGTCTCGTCTGCAGGAGAAAGGAGAAGAGGCCTGTCGAGAGTTTTACAGGGCACTGCACCTCCACGTGGAGGACGTTTACTTCAGCTTACCCACACGCCTTCGGCTCAGAGGTCAGTTTACACTTAAAACTACCCAAATCAATCACTCTTTTCAGGATACTTGTTTAGCTTTGCTGAGGAGATTGTCATTTCTCTTTTACAGTGGCTGTAGGAAAGTATTTAGGGCTGTTATTAAGCTTGATTTGAAAGTGTTTTTATGAAAGGCCGATTTGATTATGGAAAAAAGGAATAATAAAGGTTACTGCATCTTTTATTTTGCAGTTTAAGATTGACATTTCTGATATTTTTCTAGACGTTTTGATTTTTGTGATATTTTTTTACAGAATTATATGATAGTCACAATTATAAGGGGATTTTTTTTCAAATCTAGAAGGTCTGATTTTATTTATTTATTATTCATTTTCTATATTTATTTATTTATTTATTTGATTCTATTTCATTTGTGACTTATGAGTTTGTTGGCTTATAATTTAAGCCTTTTTTTCAATTTTCAAATTTTTTTTTTAATTGTGTAATTCTGTTCTTGTGTCTTGTATTTCTGAGTTTTCTTTAAAATATTTTTTGTTTTATAGTTGTGGTGTTAACCTAATCATAAAAAAAATATTTTAAACATCAGATTTTAAAAAGTCTTCATATTTTTTTTAGCTAAACACAGGAGCAAACTTTGTGTGTGTGTATACACACACACACACACACACACACACACACACACACACACACACACACATATATATATATATATATATATATATATATATATTGGCACAGTTCAAGGCAACTGTACATAGTGTGAGTACACCCAAAATGTCACTTTAGGCTTAATACTCTTATCTTAAAGTAAAATTTTATTTGCTAGGGTTGGGCTGATAGACGATGCCATCGTTCTTTGACAATGGCCAATAGACAACACAATGAGCCGGCATCGCCGATCCTCTGCGCCCGCCGCAACCCCGCTCGCAAAAAATACACTTAGGCCCCGTTTACACTTAAATGTTTTAGTTTTAAAATGGCATTTTAAAACGAAAATGATCCACATCCACACCGTGTTTTACCTGGCATTTCTGAACAGCCCTCTATCATGAACACGCACAGTCATGCGCTCGTAGCTCCAGAGAGCAGTGCATGTTGGACAGTTTATCAAGGATGTACCACTGGATCGTGTCTCACTATAGTTTTTAAACGTGATATTTAATTAATCTTGTCTCTATCTAATGACTCTTTGCTCTTTTGAATCTATCAGGTAACCTGTCACAGTGTCAGTACACTGCTTCAGTCTTTTACTTCCACACTTGTACTTAGTAATTTTAGTGAAAACCTCCGATACTTGTGCAACTTTTTTACCGACCAACCTCCTACGGAAAAAGTGATTGACAGGTGATAATTTGTGTGTAACTTATCTTTTATTTATTTATAATTTGTTATGGGTAAAACAAAGACCATGCGGGTCAGGTAGTTGAAACGGTAGGCTACAAATAATTTATTCATTATGAATTAATTATTCATAAATAATTAATTCACCTCTGCCTATGACGAAAATACAATCGTCCATCGCAATGTTTCACATTAGACATCGTACAATGCCAAATTGGTCGACATCGTCCAACCATATTATGTGCTGTTATCATGGCTTTATATATATATATATATATATATATATATATATATATATATATATATATATATATATATATATATATAATTTTTATTTATTTATTTTTTGTATTTCGGCTCATAAAATTTAATTCATCCCTAATTCATCAATCCTACAGTTCTGATTAGAAAAGCTTTAATTGTGAGAGGTAAACTCTGCAAGAATCAGTCATCTTTATCTGTGGTCTTAACATTTTGCTTATGGCTCTATAACATTGATTGACTTTGATTCTTCTTTGTAGAATCTGGTGATCCAGTCAGTCCAGTCTCCAGTCCCACCACCAGATATGTGCTGAATGACCACAGTAAGTCCGGTGACCATGCAGTAGTGAAAACAGAATTAACACAAATTATACATGAGCTTGTTTTTGTTTTTCATTGCGCAGGCCCGTTTTTCTTCATTAGTTGTTTCAGTGTGGCTGTAGGAGCAGCTCTGCTTCATTACTATGGTGGTAAGAGCATGTATAAATGAGTGCATGATAATATCATCACATCCATCTCAAATCTGCATCCCCTGAGCTGAAAGGAGTGAATTGTTTGCTGTGCAGAGTCGAAGCAGGTGTCCGGCTCCAGCAGCGCTCTGGGTTTGGCTGCCATGGGTCTGAGCAGGAAAGTGCGGGACGTTCTCATCTGGTACTCTGAGGATGGAAAATAATTATCTTTTGCTGCCTTAAAAATGATTTAGACACAGCAATACAGTGAGAGCTTTTCGTGTCATAACATAGCAAACCTATTTCAGGTTTTACAAATACATGTACATACTGTGTATATACAGAAATGATTAGAATGAGGTAAAAACCCAAAGATTTATTTTTAGATATGCCCAAATATGGACGTTCTTGTTACAGTTCTGAATATTAGCTACAGAACATCTGTAATCAAACATTACAGTCGTGCATTTGATTAACAGCCATTATGCAGAGCAGGAGCTTATTACTTTTAACCAAACACTTCGGTTTGCCTTATTTTGTTGTATGTGTTTAACTATATGTTAAAATAATTTATATATTTTATATGGTTAATAAACTAAATATGGACACAAAGAGCTATAATTCACTACACCAAGCACAACCAGATAAAATCAAATGTGTCAGTATACACTACCTGACAAAAATCTTGTCGTCTATCCAAGTTTTAGAAACAACAAATATTAATTTGACTTCTAGTTGATCGTCTGGTCCCAGAAATGGATTATATGAAAGGCAAAGGCCTCTAGATTACACTTTTATTTTTAATTTAAAAAATACAATATGATCATGCTTTGATTTTTAATTATTTAATTAGGACAGTAAGGTCTGACTTTGCTTACACAAAAGTCTTGTCACTTAACAGAAATAATGTACAGTATAGAATATAAAGTCATGGTGCAGTGGAAACAGAATGAATATTGTGTCTGACTCCCATGAGCTTATAGGACTGCATCCACACATCACTGCAATGACTCGAAACTTATTAATAAAGTCATCTGGAATGGCAAAGAAAGTGTTCTTGCAGGACTCCCAGAGTTCATCAAGATCCTTTGGATTCATCTTCAATGCCTCCTCCTCCATCTTACCCAAGACATGCTCTATAATGTTCATGTCTGGTGACTGGGCTGGCCAATCCTGAAGCACTTTGACCTTCTTTGCTTTCAGGAGCTTTGATGTGGAGGCTGAATTATGAGAAGGAGCCCTATACTATCTTGATACCTCAGGTTGTTGATGTTGCCATCCACTCTGCAGATCTCTCACACACCCCCATACTGAATGTACACCCAAACCATGATTTTTTTTCCTTCACCAAACTTGACTTATTTCAGTGAGAATATTGAGTCTATGCAGGTTCCAGTAGGTCTTCTGCAGTATTTGTGATGATTGGGATGCAGTTCAACAGATGATTCATTAGAAAAAAATCTACCTTCTTCTATCCAACTAGAAGTCAAGTTATTATTTGTTGCTCTTACAGCTGGGATTGATGACAAGGCTTTTGTCAGGTAGTGTATTAATACAATATTTCGACAGATAAGACACTATAGACTATAGCTCAGTCTGAATTCATGAGCATTAGGAGTTTGTTACTTTATAATCCATATTTTTCTGCAGGCTAAGGTTTCAACAAATTACTTTATGATGTTTGTTTACTTTTGTACTAGCAGCATGTTTGCAAAGGTTGTTTAATAGTAATAACTGATATTGTCAACTTTTGATTCTGCAGAGAGATATTATGTATAACAGGGTGCCCAGTACGGTTCCTGGAGATCTACCTTCCTGCAAAGTCTTTAATCACCAAGTGCTCCTTTAGATCCTGCTAAGTTGGTTTAGTTGTTGTTGTTTTTTTTATAAGGGTTGGGGCTGAACTCTGCAGGAATTTAGATCTCCAGGATTAGGATTGGGCAGCCCTGATGTAAAATATTTTCAGTCTAGAAATGTTTCAGATAAATCTGCCAATTTTACTATATTTAACTGAGAAATTGTATTTTTCATCAGGATTTAATAACTCGATTAAACTAAATAAAACTATGGTTTGAAACGTTTGGTTTGATCACTAATTTGTTTTGAGATTAATTTCCTTTTCATGTCTTCATTTACAAAAAACAAACATTAATTTTTAAACATTTGCTAAAAAAGGCATTTTATTGATAGAAGAATGTTAGATTTGCCCTTACATGCAGCAGCATCAGGACTTAAGAAAGCCAGTGTGCAATATAAACATACAGACAACTGTTAGTCTAATTTATATCCACAAAGAAGTCATTTTTACACAATACTGTCATCTAAAAATGAAAAACAACGGAAATATTTGGTAATTCATACAAACAATATACATAGAAAATTTACAAAAAGCTCAAGAAATGCATAGACATTTGACTATAAAGAATCAAGACAAATATGAAAACGCTAAACATTAAATATCATTTAGAAAAAAGGCAATTTGTTTTGAAATGTGTAGCGCGGCTCCTTCTCGCCAGAGGGCGCTGTTCTATCAGTCTCAAATGAAAAAGATTTCTGAGGTAACGTTCGGCAGTTAATTTTGTAATTTGTTTGAGCCAACTGATAAAAAACAGATTGAACTTTAAGATAATCGAATGTGTAACTTTGACAAGTCAAACGTAGTATTTGTATTTGGCAAGGACTTTTCTCGTAAGCAGTTTATTCTGCTTTTGAACTATTAACACAGCAAAGCCTCTAAATGACCTTTAAGCAAAAACAAACGCAAACTTGACCAACTTTGTTCTTGTTCAAGACAACGCCAGTGTGCTGAACGGAGTCTATACATCGATGTTTTTAGGTAACGTTAGGCAGAATAAAAGTCCACAGTAAATTCAAGGAAAACTTTTTTCCTCAAATCAGATGCTTATTTGTGTGGTTTGTTCAATCGTTTATATCTTATATTGAGTGATTACAATATTTAGTTCCAAATTATACTTTTGTGGGGGGAAAATATACTTGGTAAGCTGAAAATGATGAATTTGATTTAGATTTTTGACCATTTTGATGTGGTCATGTCGTTGGCCCATGAACATTTCCTGCTTGTTAACAAACTGTAATTTAACAAGAGGCAATTCAATCATAACTTATTGTTAAAACAGCTATCATAACATTATCAATATGCGACTCTCTTTGGATTCTCTGAAGTGATAAAAAAAAAATGTAAAACAGGAAATAGGGTGGGAGCATTTAGGTTTACATACCTCAAAATGGTCAAGAAATGGAATAGCTATCACTTTTGATTTAATTTGTGATTCAGAAGTATAAGTATAAAAAATACAAAAATTATATAACATTTTAAATGTTGCTATATCACAATTTTGACAAAAACATGAAGCAACACAAGGAAAATGTCTTCAAATTGAAACTATTTCTTAAATTTGATGGACACTGGATAAATTACATCTACATTGTTCACATAGAAAACAGTTCTAAATTTAAATAATATTTCACAATAATATTGAGTGAATTGAATTTACGATTATAAAAATGCACCTTTGGTGAAACCAAAGTCAAAAACTTTTGACTGGGAGCATATACGTGTTAGAACCAGTGTTGGGACATTACAAGTGACGCAAGTTACGTGATAGTACAACCTTTTTAAGTAACAAGTAACACAATGCCTTTAAAAAATTAAGTCATATTATTTGAGTTACTTATTAGTTTATTTAGCATTTAAGAATAAATTACTGAAGTAAAATGAAGGTCATCACATTGAATCGTTACATTATTTTGAACGCATCAATGAAGACGACAAAAAGTACAAAAGTAGCAAACAAATTGCTTTAAGCTTTCATTAATCAGGGATAAAGAAGTTCTCAGAGGATAACGGCTGCATCTGAACTTGCCTACTACTCAGTAGGTACTGCATTTGAATTTAAATGTACTACTCGGCTGCTAGAAAAGTACGTTTTATACAGTATGAATGTGAGTAGTATGAATGGAATTCTAACATACTATATCTGCCATTTTGTCATAATCACATGACATACCGAGTCAGTTAAGTTGCTTCAATCCCATTCATGAATTCTTTCGCAAGGCATCATGGGAAAGTGCAGCGTGCATGGGATGCTCGCATACTGATTTTCGAATTCTACGAATTCAGACATACTGCTCAGCTCGCACACTGATTTTAGCGTACTATATAGTATGGAAGTTTGCGGTTTCGGACATAGCCAATATTATCCTAAATTATTATTGTTATTTTTTAAAAGGTAAATGCAGGTTACACGGTGTGTTAATTGCAGAGCTCCTCTATTAAATAAAATAAAACCCTGCAATTTCTAAAATGAGATCAAGTCTCAGCCAGTTAAGGAAAAGTAACGCAAAAGTACCGTAATGATTTACTTACCATTAAAAAGTAGCTAATTAATGCAACTATTTACTTTTTTGGCGAGTAACTCAGTATTGTAATGCCTTACTATCAAAAGGAACTTTCCCCAACACTGATTATAACAGAATAATGCCCCTGAGTTAGCCTCACATTTACCAAAACAGAAACAAGTTTTCTGCAGCTTTTATAAAGGTAAATTACATGTAAGGCTTTAAGACCGATATTTGATCAGTTTTTACAAATAAACTCACTTTTGTTCATATCTTAACAAAGCAAGATTCAAGCAAACAGATTTTTGGATGTCTGCATACATATTTATACTGGCCTAAATTCTGTAAGGATGAATGAACACCCTCAGAAACTCTGGTAAAATAGTTATGAATTGCTTTGAGGCTTTCACAGTTCAAGGTATCAGATGGACCATTTTTTAAATTTATGGTATGACTAAATAGTTTTCACTCCTGCAGTACAGTGCTTCCCACAGGTTTGAAATATACTTGCAGTGGTAGCCGGATGGAAACACACCTAGTACCCACAGCGCATAAATAGTTAACTATATACGACAAACATAATTTGATTTTGAACAATATTTTTGTTATTATCTGGTTATAACTTTTTCTTTTAGATGGGTTAGAGTTTAAAAAAAAAATCACTATTTCTCTTTTATGCTATTCAGGAGCCATGTGCACCCACTGACAGGTCAAATCTGCTTCTCTCTATCTCTTATTCAAGTTCAGCTTGCTTTATTGGCATTACATTTTGTACAGCATTGCCAAAGCATTTCAGATGGATAAAATATGTAAAATATGGACAATCAAATTAATAAAATATACAGCGAATGAGAAATAAATGACAAAAAAATGTATAAAAACAGACAATATCTTATAAAATTATAATAATTACAAGAATAAAACATATTTAAATAAGACAAATGAGTTAATGACCCGTTTCTAATGGTGTACAGCCATATATTCTGCAGCCAATCTAGATGTAATTTCATCCTCTCCGAGAATTTAGTCAAGTTTTTCTGAGTCGTTTAGATTTAAAAATTAATTATTTAATGTTGCTCTCGCGACTGTGCACATAAAATTAACAGCAGCTTGGAAAACAAAAGCAAATCCCGGACATTTTTGTACATTTAGAAATACCGGCGGGACGCAAAAAGGTGCAGGTCTCTGTGGGTCTGCAGAGCACGTGATTGTTGACAGTTCTCGCACACACAGAATGAGCAGTATGAAACGAGTAAAGGAGAGAAGATTTTCCACTACTTAACCGCTCGCGGATGTTTGCTTATATTGGGCGGATACAAAAAAATTTTAAGGGATGATAATAACAGTAGAAAAATGTCACTAAATATACTTGAGCGGCTGTTAATATACCTGGTCGGCCCGCCCAAGTAAAGTCTATGTGTGGGAAGCACTGCAGTAACAGAATATTTGTTACTTTGTGAGTTACACATAAACAATTACCGATATAACAGTTATGTGCCATTACATTTGCGTTCGTAATAATTTACAGTGTGATACACAATTGATAACATTCCAGCTGTTATTGCCTCATTTCTAGGACTGAAAATAAGGTTTTCCAAATGTGGATATTTACATAGAGGCACATTTGAGTGTGTTATGTTTTGATTATTGATAATGTCCAGAGTGTTGCAGGTTACGATGTCTTGTCGTCTGGTCTTTGGACGCCAAAAGCTGTGATGAAAACATTGACTACAACAACGATGAAGACGAGAGCGGTGACGATGTTCTCCAGGAGATTCAGTATGTAGTGTTTACTTGAGTCGTTCAGATTCCACTTCACTGCAGGACAAACACCAGAACAGCAGCTCATTAAAGCATTCAGGACATTTACATCCAGTACAACAGCATTGAACAGCTAACAGCGCTAAATGAAATAAACGTAGAATTTACATCTGCAAAATAATGATAATTAAGTTGAACAGGTCAAATATTCAAAAGTGCATTCATCTTTATTACTGTAAATCTTTTAATATCAATGAAATAAAGTCAATTTTGCCTGAATTACAGACTGCATGTGCTGTTTGGAAGTTGAGAAGAGGAAGGAGAATTTGTCAAATTGGGAAGCTCTTCATTTGATTAATTGATTCTCACTTTCATGGTGTGGATGAAAGTAAAAGTGAAGGAGTTTCTGGTGGGAAATACCAAAATGTTGCAGGATGGACTTTTACCAGCTGATGTAAGTATGACTTAATATTAAATCTCTAACAAACAAACAGATGCAACCTGTTTTATTCATTTTGCCATCATTTGCTGTTATGTATACTGTAGGAGTGAAATGCAGGGCTTAAAAATATCAATTTCAGTCTCCTTTAACAAACTGTAAAATGTTAAATGTGAATTGTTTACTTGTATCTTGTGAAACCCATCTCCCATAAATGAAATGAGTTATTTTTTAGGCCAAAATATTATTCTGACTAAGAATATTTTCAAGAAAAGTATTTAGCAAATCTTTTTTATCAAATAATCATTAAGGAATTAAAATAAAAAAGGGTTGTTTTTGTCCTTTAATGATTATTTTATGAGGAAGAAAAGGATGAACTTAATTTTTTTTTTCATAAAAAGTCACTGGTTCAGAACAACATGAGAATAAGTAAATGAAAAAAAATCACATTTTGTCAGTAAATAGTAATTGTCACATTTTTCCAATTATACTTTTGAGATGTTTATATTGTAGGCATGGGACAATATATGATTCTGAAGGTATAATAACCTTGGATAAAAATATCACGGTTTCACGGTATTATGATTACTGCTCTAAAATATGTTCTTTTTAAATGTCTGGGTAAAAAACAAAAACTTTTTTCCCCTTTGAACACAATGTTTTATTTTGAGAAACATTTAAATATTTTTAAACAGTAAACATGTCAGGCTAAGTTATTAAAATTAATCATTAACTATGTTTCCATTCATCTATTTTTATGCGCATTTTAGATATGCACATAAAAGATCGGTTGATGGAAACGGCAAGATGCGCATCAATTTAAAAATGCACATAAAAAAAACACATGCGCATAACTGAGTAGGATAAACTTTTTAATCAATAAGAAAAAATGTGCATAAACTATGATGGAAACACTTTTACCAAACAAATTTCAGTATGCGCATTAAAATCATGTGATTTTGTAATAAGTGATCATGTGATAAAAATGTGTGTGAAATGGATAAACCAGCAGGCTGAGCACACTGTAAAACATCTGAAAAGTTGTTTTGGACATTCTAAAATGCCTTAATCATTTAAGTATTAGTGTTATTATATTATTAATGACCTTCAGAACCGTCAAGAGCGTCTGTGCTCTCACGTCTTTAAATGCCACCACACCTTCATCGTGTCATGGCATTGTTTTCTGAAGCGCGAATCATTTGTTAAATGAAGAAAACATTCACGCATCTCTTGCTGCCAATTCTGTTTTTACTTTTGATATTGGATGCTGCGTTATTTGCACATCTTTTATGCAATTTTCCAGTTTTGCGCAGAAATTTTATTCGCATTTCTGGATGAAAACATAGCTACTTCTGCTGTCTTCATTAGTTTCAAAAACACAGATTTCTTTACATTTTAAAACGGTGTCTTTAGATATCTTTTCTGCTGGAGATACTGTTTTACTAAAAAAAACGTAATAGGAAAGGTAAAACAGAAAATTTTGGTGGTTTTAAAACCTTGACTTAGGCGACGCAGTGGCGCAGTAGGTAGTGCTGTTACCTCACAGCAAGAAGGTCGCTGGTTCGAGCCTCGGCTGGGTCAGTTGCCGTTTCTGTGTGGAGTTTGCATGTTCTCCCTGCTTTCGCGTGAGTTTCCTCCGGGTGCTCCGGTTTCCCCCACAGTCCAAAGACATGCGGAACAGGTGAATTGGTAAGGGTAAATTGTCCATAGTGTATGAGTGTGTGTGAATGAGTGTATGTGTGGATGTTTTCCAGAGATGGGTTGCGGCTGGAAGGGCATCCGCTGCATAAAAATGTGCTGGTTAAGTTGGTGGTTCATTCCGCTGTGGTGACCCCGAATTAATAAAGAGACTAAGCCGACAAGAAAATGAATGAATGAATGAATGAATGAAACCTTGACTAAACAAACCGTGGTATACCTTGAAAACTTTTATCATCTTATGCCTATTATATTGTGCATACCGATGTACAAACACAAGACAACTAGTTTGAAATGCATTTGTATTTAAATATTTTTCAAAAATATGATATATATAAGTTTGTAATAAAATATTAAAATGTGGGTGAAATAATGTTCCGCATATCAGATATATTTATATACAAATGAAACCATTTTATGCCAACCTGTCTATATAAAATAATAAACTTTATTTCGGCTAGAATAAAAGAAGTTTTACATTTTATATATTTAATATTATATAGTATTATTAGTCCCCTTAAGCAAAAAATTTTTTTCCGACTGTCTACTGAACAAACCATTGATTATACATTGATTTTCCTATTTACCCTGACTTGCCTAATTAAGCCTTTAAATTGCACTATTACATGCTGTCATCAAAGACAAAATGAATCAGTTATTAGAAAATAGTTATTAAAACTATTATGTTTAGAAATGTTGAAAAGATAAATCTACTCTCTGTTAAACAGAAATTGGGGGAAAAATATTTTTAAAAATTAAATTTAACAAGAGGGCTAACAATTCTGACCTCAATTCTATATATATGTACATATATACTGTATATATATATATATATATAGCAGTATATAACATTTAACAATTGTTTTTTTTTATTATTTTTTGGCATAACCCCTTAATTTCATCCTTCAGTTTCTGTGATTTTCATAGTTCATTGCATCTAATGATAATAACAACAGCAATCTTATCGAAGGTATCAGAAATCGATTAGATCTAATCATGTAAAAGGTCAACCTTGTCTCTTCATTCTGGCACCTGTGAACTCTCTGCAGAACTGAGGAGAGCTGGTCTCACCTATGAAGATGAGAAGGATACCCACGATGATCTGCAGGGTGAGGGAGATGCTGATGAGGGTGATGAGGGGGATGTAGAAGGAGAAGGAGGGTCCGAGCTCCAGCACCGTCTTCAGCTGGGACGCGTTGGCCATCAGCAGCGCTATATCCAGCATGCTCTCCGCTGCACTCTTCTTGTTGGCGTAATGGTTCATGTTAAGCGGGGTGTTCCTTGACATGCGGCCCTGTTGAGGACGCTGAAAAGAAATACGAAAACAAGTTACTCATTACATCCATGGGACAACCAGACAAGGTATTGAATACATGGGAATATGGCAACGCTTACTGAAGGGGAATCATTTTACAATTTTTTTTGTGTGATTTCATTTTTTTGTATTTATTTGTGTTTTTAATATTAATAATAATTTACTTATTTTGGTTTTAGTAAACTTTTAGTTCATTCATTTTCTTTTTGACTTAGTTACTTTATTATTCTGAGGTCACCACAGCAGAATGAACCACCGACTTATCTAGCATATGTTTTATGCAGCGGATGCCCTTCCAGCTGCAACCCATCTCTGGGAAACATCCATACACACTCAATCACACTCATACACTACGGATAATTTAGCCTACTCAATTCACCTGTACCACACTCTTTGGGCTCTAGGGGAAACCGGAGCACCCAGAGGAAACCAACGCAAACACGGGGAGAACATGCAAACTCCACACAAAAACGATAACTGACCCAGCTGAGGCTCGAACAAGTGACCTTCTTGCTGTAAGGCGACAGCACTACCTACTGCGCCACCGCATCGCCAGCACTGATTAAATATATGTTAAATACTCGTATGAAGCTATATCTGTGAAAGGAATTTAGGAGAGTGAGTCTCCTAAATGCCTTTCACAGATCAAGTTAATGTACCATCTATCACATCAATTTACTGTACCATCATGTAGGGCTGTGCAATTAATCGAAAATCCGATTTCGATTTTGGCTTCTAACGATTATGAAAAACCAATAATCAGGATAAACGATTATTGCATCATATACTGCCCCCTTTCCAGTTGTACACATGTTGCTCTTAAAAAGCGCGAAAGACCGCGTGCTTCTGTGTGTATGTGTGTGCGGTGCGTACACACAGTCAGAAGCATACGGTCAGCATTCGGTCTCATTCGCACACTGAGACGAGCAGAGCGCACTCATATCATCTTAACGTGAGCGCTTTATTGGTCAAATAGGTGTCAAAATCATCAGTTTCTATCATTAATCAAACAAAATAAGAAAATCCCTCACTGCTCTGGATTGTTGTAGCTAAAGTGTTTTTCTTAGGGTGAAGATGCTTAAAGCACAGTTTGTTTCATATTATTATTATATTGTATTTATTTCTCCTTCCTTTGTAGAATGGAAAATAACTGTATGTATACAGTTGAAGTCAGAATTATTAGCCCTCCTGAATATTAGCGACCCTTTTTTCCCCCAATTTCGGTTTAATGGAAAGATTTCGGAACATAATAGTTTTAATCACTCATTTTTAATAACTGATTTCTTTTATCTTTGCTATGATGACAGCATACAATATTTAGCTAGATATTTTTCAAAATACAAGCATTTAGATTCAAAGTGCGATTCAAAGGCTTAATTAGGGTTATTAGGCAGTTCATTGGATAACAGTAGTTTCTTCTGCAGACAATCAAACAATATATTGCTTAAGGGGACTAATATTATCGACCTTAAAATGGGTTTCAAAATATTTAAACCTGCATTTATTCTATCCAAAATAAAACAAATAAGCCTTTCTCCAGAAGAAAAAATATTAGAGAAAATACTATTAAAATTCCTTGCTCTGTTAAACATCATTTGGGAAATATTTATTTTAAAAAATTATCATGAGTGATAATAATTGTGGCTTCAACTGATAATCGTTTTGCATAATTGTGATTACAATTATGACCAAAATAATCGTGATTAGGATTTTTACCAAAATCGAGCAGCCCTACCATCATGGCAATGTATGTAAACACGTTCTTTTGCATAAGTTGCATCTATGAAGTGACATCTCTGGTGTGAAAACAAGTTGCTTACAGTACGTAGACCTGAGCTACCATGGTTGAGAGCTGATAATAACAAGATCACCTAAACAT
Source organism: Danio rerio (assembly GCF_052040795.2). Taxonomy (NCBI): domain Eukaryota; kingdom Metazoa; phylum Chordata; class Actinopteri; order Cypriniformes; family Danionidae; genus Danio; species Danio rerio. Next base: position 40,017,902 of record NC_141031.1, read on the forward strand.
TAACTGGAAAGTAAAAACTTATCCAAGGATGGTCAGAAGTTAAAACAAGAACACCTAGAGGTAGGGGGAGAAATTATAAAATGTACACCATAACACAAGACACTTCAGAAATGTCTGGGAGAGACTTTAGATTGCTCTGAGGTCTGCTCTGCACATTCTCGGCTTTATTATGTGTTAATGAAGTCTCTTCTGGTATCCAAAACCTCCAGTCTGATTCATGGTTCATTGATGAAAAGGCCGGCAACTATGACACAATTTGCTTTCAGCAGCATTTCTTTAGTATAACTATAAAAATATACTATTATTTGAGTATTTTTGTTGTTTTGCTGTGTGCTTTGTATTTTGTAACGATACGAAATTAAATTAGGTTTGATTTCATTTCATTGTAATATTTATTTTTGGTTTCCTTTTTTTAATTTAAATAGTAGGTCAGGGTTAAACCTGTCTCAGAAATATCGCTGCAGGACCAGGGTGTTTATCCAGTACCATGCCTTTACTTGGGTAGATCACTATGCTTGGGTTGATCACTGCTTTTGGAGATTAACATTTGCATTGAATTTGACTAAAGGCCATTGATCGTTTTCTGCAATGCAATGGCCCTTTCCTTTGTCCTCATAGCCTGATGTTATGGGTCATCCATGATCATATTTCTCAGTATTGAAAGGAACTGAAAGTCACTTGTATTGACACTTTAGGATGTGGGAGGTTTTGTGGCATGTGAAAGGGTTAGTTGACCCTGACATGATTTCCTTCCTTTTGTTTTAAACACAAGACACAAGCATTAATATGGGAACTACTACTGGTAGGGTTTTTTTTAAAAGCCTCTGCAACACAGAAACCAATCAAATGTCAAATTAAGCTCCATAAAGCCTTCATTCCAGCACAAATGTCTATTTATAACCGATTATTTCTTTATATGTGAGCTTAAGAGTTCTTTTCCTGTGAAAGCTGCTTTTAGAAATTGTTTGACTTCCTCTCTGTTTCTGAAAACACACCTCTATGAAGTATTGAAGTCACTGAACTTCTAGAATAAACGCATACACTGTAAAAAGTGCTGGGTTTCACACAATCAGTTTGCGTTGGGGCAACAGTAAGAGATTAAGTTAACTTGTTAGTTTTTTTTAACAAATTGAAGTGGATTGAACATAAAACAATTAAGCTGTCCCCCAAAAAAACTTAAGAATTGTGTTGATTCAGCTCATTTTAAATAAGTAGTTTGAATGAACAGCAAACATATTTTATTTTGAGAGTAAGCGGTTAGTAGGTTGTTTTATCATCTGTACAGGTTCTTATGCCCTAAGTATACTTGAATTTTTACACACATGCTAGGGCAGTGGTCTCAAAATTTTATCTCCAACCACCTCCAACTCAAACCTGCTTTATAGTCTTTAACAACTTATTTGGACCAGCTGTGTTTGATGAAGGTTTGAGCAAAAATTTGCAGAGCTGCAGCCCTCCTCGAATCGGGTGTAAGACGCGCTAGGATAAGCATATAGTGTGCATAAATGTTGATCATAATTTGAGTGTTTTGATTTTGATATACATCACTGAAGTATGAATATATTGCTTACTTTCTCACAACATAATGATCATGTGTTCATCAGTAGAAGTACATGTCTGTCTTTAGTTGTTAAAGCACATTCGATCAAACTACTGAAGATTGTTGATCTTTTTTAGAGATGTATTTAGTGTCATCCACTTTTATTCACATTGATAAAAATACGCATCTTGATTGTAAGTGTAAACAGAGCCTAAGACAAAGCTTTTCTTAAGCATAGAGCTCTCAGGAAATACTGGCAACGTCAATGGAAATGTGTTTAACAAAAAAACAAAAGTTGCACAATGGCTCTGAGATTAAAGTCGGCATGAAAACAGTAGTTAGGATTGTCATTTTTCCCCCTATTGTGACATACAGTACATTCAATTGAAATAGTTTCTGAAATTAGAATTTTTTTATTAGATGATATCTTGGATAAAAACTCCTCCAACTGACGAAGCTGTGGATTGTGAGCCACAACCTCTAAGTGTTTTTAATTGTTAAAATTGATCAATTACATGCACAGCTTCTAGCGTTAACGGCATGTCGTAGCGAGGATGTAAACAAGCTTGTAAAGAACGGGATATGCGTCACATGCATGAAGGCGCGTGACGCTTCCTGGTGTCGTGGAGCCAATCCACGAATCCCAGCACATTATGTTAGCTGACCAATCTGAGCCTCTTGAGGGTGGGCTTTTCAGAGGAACTAGGATATTTGACAGTCGTTTTCATGTTAGCTGAGTTGCTGTATTTAATCAAAGTAAGATATATTAAAAAAATAACGTGATTTTCTACAAATGAAGCATGAGCACATTGCTTTGCATCTTATAAATACAACCAAGCCTTAAAACCACACTGTTGACCCTCCCTTTTAGAACATTACACCTTAAGTATTTTTTTAGCGCACGAGCCATTGAACTCAGTGTATTTTTTGCTGAGCATGAAGAGGCCTCTTAAAGAGCTGTTATCGCAAGAAATCCCACTTTCTTTTTAAACGAGATAATGCACATCTGGTCATGTGATCTGTGAGCTTTACCTTTCTGAGAACACAAAGAGGAAGAGCTAAGCCTCTCTTTGAACACAAAAGCTTTATTCTTGCCTATTATGGTGAAGGAGAGGTCAGACCGCAGGTGTATGAACATATGAAATGTCCTTTCATAGTTGCACCGCCCATTTTTAATGTAAAAAAAAATATGTATATGAGAAGGAAGAAATAGTGTAATCTTTAGTTAAGAATGACTTCATATCCAAATATTCTCTGGGGTTTTTTTTTTTTAAGGAAAGTGATGTATTTGAGTATGTTTTAGTCTAGTTGGCTAACAGAAGAACCCTTGTGCTTACACTCAGAGTGGCAGAGCAAGTAGAAAAACTCCCTCTTTCCATGAACCCCTAACACTCATATGCTGACACTTATATAACACCCTTCCTGTTTAAAACTGAGCAGTTATCTGAAGGCAGCAGCAGCCTTAGGTGTCTTCCTCTTTCCATGTCCTGCTATGTATTCATGCATCTCATATATGCTGTTAAAAAGTAACCACAAGGTTTCATAAACATAAATAAATCATTTATAAACATGAATAAACAGCAAGCCGGGCAGATTTTAAGGTCGTTTCAAAACCATGTTTTTCATGATGTTAATTTTCCCTGTTATTAATGCATTATAACAACTGAAGTGGTATTAAAGTGTGAATTATTTTCATTTATTTAACAGACTGAAGTCAATTTTTGCACGTAGTTCCCTCATGATGTGTATAATGCTTACTTGTTTTTCAGACTTGGGTTGTACCACTTCACAATGAAGTACTTCACTGATGAAGTATCTTGCTTAAAACAGCACAGCTGCCTTTATTAATTAATAAACAATGTGATATGTGTCTGTAATGCAGTCAGCAAAGCAGTAGGGTTGTCATGATACCATTAATTAATCTTATCATATATACTAGCTAAAGCATCATGATACCAAGCAGTATTGCGATACTGTAAGTTATACCTCAAATTACAAGGAAAATTGTCAGAAATACTATATTGCAGTGTTTCTCAACTGGTGGGTAGCGACCCAAAAGTGGGTCGCAGGAACATTTTCAGTGGGTCGCGGAGTATGTGGACAAAAAAACGACAAAAGTTAATTTTTTTACTTATTTTGCTTATACCAGAGTTTTATTTTGAAAATTGTGCGCGACAACCCTACCGTTTGACATTTGAAATTTGTTGAAGTGAAAACATGTTGAAGCACAAGTATATGACCCCGAATATGTATAGTATGGATATATATATATATATATATATATATATATATATATATATATATATATATTGACGACAAAAAAGACTTAAAGCTTTAGTGTCATAGTGAGGTGCTCTCATAAGAGCATGAAACCTTCTAAATTAAAATGATATTTAGAAACCAGACAAAATGTTTTATCAACAGTTCAGTTTAGTTCATGGTAACTAATTATTTCCTTACCCTAAACAATGTTTACAGTATTTGTCGTTTTTACTTTGTAATATTTCTATAATTTGACCCATTTTTTTTAATGACAGCAATAAAATATCGTTTATTTGTAAATCTTGGTGAATGTCTTATGATTTATTTGTCACTACTTGTGTATGTTAACAAATAAATACAAATTAATTATAATTCCTAAAATTGTATTATAGTTCCTTAAAATTTGGGTCGCGGCTTGATGACCATGTAAAAATGTGGGTCCCATGGCCAAACCAGTTGAGAACCCCTGCTATATTGTATGTTATAATAAGCCTACTTGAATGTAATTCATAATTTCCTTCAGGCCGAAAAGTATTATTTGCACCTCACCTAAAATGTATTCAATCTCTTTGTTTGTTTTGAAGATAACTGAGCAACAAAAAATACATTCAAATAAAGATACAAATTATACTGAATGACATTTTTAACAAAATTAGGCTATATGAGGTGCTCAAATTGTTACCTGTTGTAAAAAATGTTTCCTGTTGCTATTTTGGGTTTTTGATATATATTTTTTTTCAGTCTTATCAGGTAACAATCCAAAGTAATACAAACTTTCACTTTGTGATTTGTTCTTTTAAAGAGATTGTTGCGTTTGTTGTAGCTACTAAATCATATTAACAGGAACAGTAATTAACCGATTCAGATGTGCGTTTGATGTGTGTAAAAGTCACAAAATCTACAGTTTTGCAACCTTAAAGGGCTCCACAGACTATTAAAATAAAATGACCTATTGTTGCACAAATGTGTGAGCATATTAGTGACTTTTCCACATGATAATCTATTGTAGATAAACCGTTATCGACAAAACTACTGTTTACAAACTACAGTGGCACCTCCAGTATTTTGAAGCCATAGTATTGCGATACTACCATAGTAGTGGTAAACCGTGCAACCCTACAAAGCAGCAACTACAATTCATTTACATTTCAGACTTCAATTGTATCCATTAACTGGGTCATTCTCACGAAAAATTCTAACAAATTTAATAAAAACAGTTTTTTAATTAACTTTTTTTTTTGAGAAAAATTTTACCAAAGTCTGGAGCATTTGTCAACATTAATTAAGAAAATTTACACACATTATTTAGTACCTGAGCATAGTTTCCAAAAGAAAACAATGTCATTACCGCAACAGTCTGCAAAATCGACTGTTAGAGCGAATTTACTTTGACATTTTTAAAAAAGGGATGTGTTTAACAGTCATGTGTAGTTACTTGAGATTCTGAAATAACATGTACAGATGTTACTACTTCAATGTGGTCCTTTTGCCGCCATTCATACCGCGGCGACGGCGGCAATCGGTGCACCAGCAGCTGGGTGGCACTTTACCCACAGATATTCAGCTTTGCCTTTTCACAATACTAAACAGACTGTTCTGTATGCGTACCTTATGTGATGTGTTCAATTAAAATATCATTTTGATTTAGTTTTCTTAGTAATAAACATGATCTTACACTTTACTTTATGTTAGAAAAGATACATGGTGAGAAGTATAGCCCTACATGTAATACATATATTTAAAAAATTAACCGGGTTTTCTATTTTTATTGGATTTTCTCATTACCGCAATAATACCGTGCGCAACTGACAACATTTTTTTCAAATATATTTTGATAAAACCTGATGTATATTCAAAATGATGTGGCTAACCTGAAAGGACATAATTTGTAGATAATGCACATTAATTGAAAAGCAAACAATTAAAAAACAATAATAAAAGAACACTTAATGAACATTGCGGTATTGATGAACAGGCTGCAGAATTAAGGGTAATTATTTTAACATTAATTTTAAGTATACTATGAGATAAAAAAAAACAAAAACATTTTATATAGAATCTGAATTTCACATTGGATTTTAAATGTTTTCTTTTTAGGGCTTTAAAAACAAAACTTTAATTTCAAATAAATTTTTCCATTTGGATAAACTGAAATGAACCATCATAACATGAGGGGCCATCATGACTTGTAGTCAAAAAAGTATCAAAACTGTCAAAACTGTTGTCGGCAATATGGCGCTGTACATCATTTATTAACATCTACACCTACTCCACACCTAAACCAAACCATCACAGTTATTAACGCCTATACCTACCACAACCCCAACCATTACAGTTATAAATGTACAGCCGCGAGTTGCAGAGGCTTTCATACTTGAAGTCAGCGAGTTGCTAAATGAGTTAATATATTTCAAATGAATAGCTTGAGGATAACTTTCATTTAAAATTAAACTTGTGTTTAAACAGTACTTTAGAATGGTTGCGGAGAATGAGAACATCCATCACGGACGCATCATTTTTCAGCTTTTTCTCATTATTGTTATATATGAAAACTCTGTCATACAAAATAATCTAGCAGAACAATTCATTTGTTTTTATGCTGAAATTTCCATGCTAATTTGTTCAATTTACAACATAACACATTCAGACATAGGTGGACACGTTTCGGTCTTCAGAATTTCAGTAGAAAATGCAGTAAAATGATTAAAAATAATTAAATTATGTTGAAATTACACATTGTGCTTCGTAGAGAAGAGTGATGTCTTTATTATAATTTTTTTTGTTTAACCAAATTACTAGGTTTTATATTTTAAATCTTAAGTGCCATGTTGTTTTAATGGTTTTGTGAGAATAACCCATCTGTGCTTATACCTTCATGTTTATTAATGCAATTTCTGGTTTCAATTTGAAGCTAGACTATTTGTGGAGCTGTTACTAATCTGAATTCGACTGGTACTGCAACTGACCAAAATATTACTCAAATATTACATCATACTAAAAGCAAGTGGAAGCGTCTTTCTGACTTGGCATAGAAATTACCCACATGGAAATCACTGACCTTTCAGTTAGCCTAAACACACAGATTTAAACATTGGTTGTGCCCACAGGAATGATGATATGTTTGATTTTGTGTGTTTCAGGATGTTTGTTGGATGGAGAAGTCCCGCAGGTGGTTAGATGTCGCTCGTTTTTCTAACCACAGGACCTCTAAATGTTAAATGCTGTTAAATGCTGATGTAAGTGTATAAAAGCTCATTGAAATTTGAGGTTATGTTAATGAGAAAAGCATATTAAGTGTAAGAGCTGAAAGGCATTTGTAATGGGAAATGGTGACCTGCCACAGCTTTTAAAATGCACACTTTCCCTGCACTCCTTACACTAGTGGTCAAGCCAAAAAATATGCAAACAAGTAAAAAGGATCCTTCAAAGTATGTTTCTAATATGCTGATTTGCTGCTTAAACACATTATGCTATGTCATGGGTGAACGGTTTTGTTCATGAGTAAGGGAAGGATGGATTGTGAGATTGACAGGCGAATAGATGCAGCGACAGAAGTAATGCGATAGATGTACCGGACTTTTATGGTAAAGAAGGAGCTAAACCGAAAGGCAAAGCTCTCGATTTACTGGTCAATCTACGTTCCTACTCTCACCTATGCTCATGAGTTTTGGGTCATGAGCGAAAGGAGAAGATCTCGGATACAAGCGGCTGAAATTAGTTTTCTTCACAAGGTGGCACGGCGCACCCTTATAGATAGGTTGAGGAGCTCTGTCCTTGGGAGTAGAGCTGCTGCTCCTCCACATTGAGAGAAGTCAGCTGAGGTGGCTTGGGCATCTGTTATGGATGCAGCCTCGGGGAACACCCAGGACACACTGGAGGGTCTACGTCTCCCGGAGAAAACCCACACAAACACTGGGAGACGAGCACATGAAAACCCCACACAGAAATGCCAGCTGACCCAGCCGAGGCTCGAACCAGTGACCTTGCTGTGAGGCGACAGCGCTACCCACTCTGCCAACATTAGCTATAATGAAAACCTAATTATTTTTATTTAATACTAAAAACAGCTTGATTATTTTATCATACCTCTCACACTACTTATTTTATTACTCACAATCTTCTTTCTTGACCAGCATTTTAGTCAGTTGGACAGATTCGCTTTCAGAGCTGCTGCCTCAGTCAACTCGAGCAATAAATAAGAAAGAAAGGAGCAAAGTGCGGAGCAATAGTTGGACATTTTCATGCAGTGGTGGGGGATTTAAATTTTATAGACAAACAATGACTAAAGGATGCTATTAATCATCAATGTTACATTTCATTCATAAATATCCCTACGTCATTTACATGCTTCCTGTTTGGGATTTTCCATAATAAATGTATTTATTTTTTGTCTGGGTGGGCCAGCCTTCAGTTTGAGTGGGCCAGGGCCACCCTGGCCTAGTCGCCTCGTCACTGATTGGTGGGCATACAACCCTTATTCAAAATCTCAATGTTTACAAACCTTTACTTTACATAAAATGTATTATAAATATTACATAGTCTAAAAAACGAACTACACAATAACTTATCAGTAGCAACTGGAACTATTGCTATACTACTAGGTCTAGTTCTCAATTCTGAAAGATACATTTATGATCTGCTTGTTTACTTTTACATTTTCCCTCTTTGGCCAGAGAGATGAATCACTGTTACCTACCTGTCTGTCTGTCTGTCTGTCTGTCTGTCTGTCTATCTATCTATCTATCTATCTATCTATCTATCTATCTATCTATCTATCTGTCTGTCTGTCTGTCTGTCTGTCTGTCTGTCTGTCTGTCTGTCTGTCTGTCTGTCTGTCTGTCTGTCTCAGTCTGACCATCACTTAGTTTATTAAGAGATTATTATACTATATAACTTCTTTATGGTAAAATGTTGTAAAAGGCATGCTCTTTACTTTACAATTCTGTTAACGCATCTTATGATAAATGACCTAACCTAAGTTATGAGTCACTTACTGTAATTTGCTGTATATTGACCTTATTTATTGCTTATTAAAGTATTTTAGCTTCGTGTTTTGCTGCTCATTTTCTAATAGCTTAAATGGGAGCTATACATGTGTCTCCTCGGCTGACAGAGTTTATTAGTGTCTTCCAGGGGCTATTGTTGATGGTTACATGGTCGGGTGATCTCATCATCAGCCTGGACTCGATGGAGCAGAACAACAAGCTAATGAATAAGAGGTTTGTTTCTAAACTTTGAACACCTTTTGTGCCGCTTAACTTCTCAAATTAACTCGACACTTAACGTTGCAGACTTCCGTTACTGGAAACAAATAATCCGGACAGTCGAAGCACCTCATAATGTACTAAATATACAATCGGCCACACCACAACATCCCTTCAGTTCCACTCATGTACGAAAGTGCATTCACTGCATTACAGTATCGACATACACAAAACCTAAGGAAAATACGCCCGCAGCTTATCCGTGAAATACTTAATAATTAAATCTAGCCAAACAAAAACATTCGACACCATAGTGTAAATGTGAGTGGGTTTCATAGACATCTAGATAAACTTTAACGCTTGATGTTACATTCAACTGGCGGGTCGCTTTGTGGTCATTTTGAATGAAAAGAGTCTGTTCAATATCTCTCACCGCTCCTGGATCATCCCTTCGGTTTACACCTCCATTCAACTCCATCGCTTCTGAAGCCATAATCCTTGCTTTGATTATACCTAACAGTCCGTAAATATCTGGATTTCTAAGTGTTTGTGGTGCATTATGATCTCATGGACTATGAAGGGGCTGGACAAGCGACTGCCAATCACTGCAGTAGCGATGATTCGTTCTTTGAGAGTCGGATCTTTCATTTGAACCAATTCTTTTAGTCAGTCGAACCATTTTACAAAACACTATTGAACAATTCGCTTACATATTTTCCTGGTGTTCTAACAACAATTTTTCAAAATTTTAAGCGTTGTTTACTGTAGATGCAAAAGAAACGTTGCAGGATTGTGGCCACAACGAAGTGTGCATGAAATGGTAATACACGCAAGATTAAGCCGCAGTCAGATAAATTGGGGACAAAAGCATCACAAAAGCAAGTGTGCTGCAAGCCTGCGTTTGAGTGAGGGTCTCGGCCGTTAGATCGCCCCCTGGGGGCTGGCTGCAGTACAAGTCATAAAGCCCGCCTCCTCCGTGTTAATGAAGGAGACTTGAGCCCAAATAAAAAAAAATAATTACACTTGCAATAAAATGTCCCGAAAGATGTTTCTGGTCGATTAAGGCACTGATTATTGTGCTGAAATAGGTGCAGATCTTCATTTTTGTAAACAGTTTGTTTTTAGCAGTAATTTAATGCTGGGCGTGTCATCGTGATTGACAGCTGTGATTGACAGTTTCTCAAAGCAGCGCGTCTGAGCTTCGGCAGAAGACTGAAGTGTTATTACTCGATTTCTGTGATATTTTACTATGACAAAATGAGTTCAGCAGTAAACTACAGTTTCTGACATACATGATCTGGTGGAACACTGTTTATTCGCTAAGGTCAGAGCTTTTTTCGGGCTTTATTAGTTTGCTAATACACGCCTAGCCACCCAGATAGCAAAATACACTGGGGCCAGTTCTTGCCTGCTGGAGACTTACCCCTCAGACAGACTACCTCTGCTGGACCTACTCCGGATGCCTGGACTCACTGCCCGATTCCAGCCTGAGTCAATTGAGCCAGATGCCGGGGCCGAGCGAGCAGGCACTGCCGCATGCGAGCCGGAATCAGCCCGCGACGCCGCGAGTAGGTTATGTGCGCTGCTGCCCGGAGCTGGCGCGATTGAATCTTCATTATATAAAACCCTCACATTTGTTAACGTTATTACAACCATTTTTGTTGATATAACAACAAACGCATGCTACTATGTGAACGCAAAGTGTATCACTGAGTTTAACCTTTGAATAAAGATGCAAACAGCATACATAGCAATTATTTAAATAAAGGACAAAATAAATAACAATAAACCTGTATCGATTGCTTAAGTATTAAATAATAATACAATTGAATACATTTTGTAGTGCACAAGAATTAAGAAATACGAAAATGACAATAAAACTGCACAATAAAATAAACCCATTTAAGTACGGGGAAAATACAGGAGATCGTTAGCAGTAATTCTCTTTGTGTCTAAATATCTCCACTTTGATCTCCTGTAAGGTTATTTGAACTTGCTTTACAGTACGTCTCTGCATTTTAAGTTTTGGCATGTTATAAGTAATCTACTGAATGTGCTGTTATAAATCATTATAAGGTTCTTGAAATCGAATCTTATATAACCTAATAGAGCTGTAAATGTTAGATATTATTTATTTACATCATTTACTGTTGGCGTTTTATTTGAACACTCCAGCTAACATTAAAATGAATGTAAATTCCTCGTTGCCAGATATAATGAAGGCATCGAATAAACCAAATGAAAACGGAGGCAAAAAAATTAAATAAATAAACAATTCAAGCGAAAATGAATAAACAATAGTGATGTTGCAGCAGATAGATGTTGTATTAATAGTGCAAAGTTTTTTTGCACAAATTGACAAATTGCAGGGTTGGGATGTGTAAATATCCTGTTGATATTTAGTAATCTTGCTGTATTTATCTTCTAAACGCACGATTGTTCCCGCATGGTAAATCGTTATGGTGTGTAGGCTATATTTTGGGTTCTGTTGATGGCTAATTAAAAATAAAAACCTTTCTAAAAATGTATGTGTTGTTTATATGTTTTACAAGTGTTATTTCTACCCCTATGAAGATAACAAATACCAACAACAAATATAACAATAAGAGAATATATTATTTGTGCTCATATTCAGGCTAGAGTGTATAAAAGATCGTTTATTTCTGCAGTCCAGCATGTATTGCTTTTATTAAAGTTTAACAGCTTACATCACACCGTTTTTAAACCGTATATTATTGTGTTTTTTTTTATGTAAGTGCTTCTATTTACATCAGTGAGCGTTTGTTATAGTGCAGACACCGGGAGTCGAGTGAGAAGTTCGGGGGGCGTGGTTGATTTTACATAAAGCGTTTGGTTGGAAGCTCGACTCCGCTCATTATCGCGGCTCCTCCTCTGGCTCCATCAGACAGTCCTTCTGCGCATGTCAAGGCTCCAATTTCAGCAGTCTTTTGCGACAGTTTGTGCCCGTCAAGCAGGCGTTTTGCCCTCAAGGCGTTCAATGGGAAAAGGGGCTGTCGCGTCGTCCATATTTTTTACAGTCATTGCACAAAAGCCACATATCCTATCTCCTATGCAGTACGTAGTATTGAAACTAGTCTGTATGTAAAACCATATTCCAGATATAATTGTTCAAAAGAACCGATTCCCGAAAGTCGAATCACTATTGCAGACCATCATATAAAAAAGTTAAAAACATAGTTAACCGCCATTATACACAATCACAATGCAAAGTTCGAGCTGTTATCAGTGTAATATTGTTATTAATAGCATATAATAGGCAGGTACAGTCGCTTTATTAGTTTAGCAACAAATGTAGGCTTAATTGTGCAGCCCTAATCAAAGATATTTCACATGTCTAGCATGGTTTTGGTTTTGTTGAAGTCCCAAAACGGGCATTGACCTTCAGATCGTTGATTCAGTGCCAACAAAAGGGAAAGAATGTTCAGAGAGCATGAAACCAATCATCTGTGTTTCTGCTGCCATCTAGTGGTGTCGTTTTATACAAACGTGCAATTGCTGCTTTTCTTATTCCTTTACAAAAAAAACAAACTCAAAACACTTTTATGAACATTCAAACCACCACCTCTACCCCCCAAACTAAAATTCAAATAGTGCTATCTAAAACCACAAGAGGTGTTAAACAGTACTCAACAGAATTAGGGGATTCTTTTTATCGTAATAGGGAACGTTTTTTGGTGCAACATGGCACCCTTTCATAAGCATGCTTTATAGCACATTGATTTTCCTTTATGCTATAGGGCAGTGGTTCTCAAACTGTGGTACATGTACCACTAGTGGTACACAGGCTTCCTTCTAGTGGTACGCGGAGGAATGAAATATGTCATGTACATGCTACACACATTTCAAAATTTACCAAAAATGATGGATATAATATGCCATATAGGACATATAGCCTATAATTCTGAGGTATTCTGCCACGCTTTTTTAACTGTGCAGAGTTGTAGCTGCTTTACTGGGCCGACTACGCTACTGTATTTCAATACTGCTCATTTTGTTGGTACTAGGAGAGACAATTTTTTTCTGAGGTGGTACTTGATAAAAAAAGTTTGAGAACCACTGCTATAGGATCTATTATCATGCTCTCAAATGAAATTGTTCCACTTAGAACCAAAAATGGCCTCACCTGCTTCATATATGCAACTACAAAAAGGCACTATATAGAACCATTTTAATTGGTTTTGTTAAATAGAACTCCAAATAGTTCTTTGAATTCAAGATTAAAGATTTTTTTTTTTTTAGAACCATTTAAGGGTTATTTTTATTACACAAGTTAATTATTATTGAATATTGAAAATTCTAAATGTTTACATTTATTTGATGTAATATACAAAATATATAAAAATATTTAAACATTAAAGTACGTGGCAGCACGGTGGCGCAGTGGATGGCACAATCGCCTCATAGCAAGGAGGTCTCTGGTTCGAGCCCCGGCTGGACCAGTTGGTATTTCTTTGTTGAGTTTGCATGTTCTCACCATGTTGGTGTGGGTTTCCTCCGGGTGCTCCAGTTTCCCACACAAGTCCAAAAACATGTGCTATAGGAGAATTGGGTGAGCTAAATTGACTGAAGTTTATGAGTTTGAATGAGTGTGTATGGGTGTTTCCCAGTGATGGATTGCAGCTGGAAGGGCTGCGAAAAACATATGCTGAATAAGTTGGCGGTTCATTCCGGTGTGGCGACTCCTGAATAATAAAGAGACTAGGCCAAAAAGAAAATTAATTAAACTTGCGACCATCTAATTTTAATGATTTCACTTTTTAATAAAGATTTATAAGCTTGTTTATGTACTGTTTGTAGAAACACAGTGCTTAACTTTCACAAGTTTCTCTGAAATTAGCAAAAATAAGCCACAATGCATGAACAATTAAACTGGATTAAAACATCTATTATAAAGCACTATAAAAACGTGATGTACAATTGATTTATTTTTTTTGTATGCATTAGTGTTCTTGTGTCACAATGTCACAATGAACATCACACTAAAAAGACAAAAGACTGCAAACAGGCATTCCACAGTCTGTGTCATGTCCATGTCTGCCTCTCTAATAATGTTGATGTCCATTATAATTTTGACACTTTAAGCCTTCAGGGAATTAGGAGAGCTGTTGAACTCTATGGTTGGGTGGACTTTGGAATGGGATTCCTATTGAACAATAATTTCACCTTTTGAGTACTTTAAAACAATTACCATATCATTAAATACACATACTGCACAATTACCTCATATTTACCCAATAGTACAGTCAAATTTAACATACACTGGTTTTTCTTATCTGCATGGCACAAAATGTAACAGTGGTTACTCACAAGCTGTTTGCTTTCCAAGAAAAAGAAACCCCTTCCTAATCTGCACCCTGAAAAGTGTGTGCATCATTCTTGACTTAAGAGTAACTGGTGTCGCTTTCTAGGTCAATCTGAGTTTAGTTTATTTAGTTAATAAATATGAAGAAAAATCAAGGAATAAAACATGTTCAAGCACCAAGCATCAGTCTTGCAAAACTAAACCAAATGGCTCCTCTAAACAAGCAGAATTCTATATGCCATTATATTCAATGTTACTCTTTTACAGTTTGCACACTGAAATGATCTGTATTTGTATTAAGACAAATTTAATCTACATTTGACATAAAATACAATTTAATTAACCAAACTTGCCTTGTGTTAAGTCCCTCAGAGTCCAGCTCACTTCCTTTTGATCCTTCTGCTTCATTTGCAGGATGATAGATGAGCTCACCAATGATTGCATTCCCAGCAACATTCACGCTTTCTTTCAAAATACTTCTTTTTTTTGTCCGCGAGATTTTTTTTATTAGCAATGACTTATTCTCACAGTATTAAAATATCAGCAACAGTATAGTATTTTATAATAAATACAGAACTATTTAAAATCATTATTTCAGCGTCTGACATATGCATGTTCTATAAAGGGCTGGGGATTGTTCAAAATTTACCAATTTTGAATTCGATAACAATATGAATTTCAATACATTAAGTTCAATACTGGTTCCCGATCGATCAATAGCAAAGTCAAATGCATCTGTTCTGGTAATGAAGTCATATCTCAGTTTACGGATCATTAAATAACGAGGTGTCTAAATCACAGCTAACTTCATAAAAAATAACCAAAGTCATTTCAGTTTACAATCTCAACCTCACCGTTACACCTGTTTACACCTGGCTGGTATTAAGATACGTTTTGTTCATTCGGATCTCAAGTAGGGACATTCCTAGGGAGACACATTCCTGTTTAAACCTGGTGTTTAAATGTGTGCTTTCGTCCACTTTTCTGATGAGAGGGGTGTATGTGATCAAGCTTTCTTTGATCTTTGTGTACCACAAAAGCTTTGCCAATTTTCATACTGCACAAAAAAGTACTAAATCAGTTTAAAATGCTTAAAGAACAGGCTATTTTATGTATAATGTAAATAAAAATTATATGTATATTTTCTTTTACGTCTAATGAGTTCCAACGCATTGAATTGTTTTACTGATTTAACATGTATATACATTCTTGAAAGTTGACCAAGTGTGACCATGTGCTACTACAGCAATCTTATCGAACAAGTTTCCAACCACCTCAAGAACAAAGTCCAGCCCCAAAGCTGGCAAAAACAAAAGCAGCTAGGGTGAGAGAAGATGGAGCATGTGCACTGTGAGACACAACCTCCTGAGCAAGTCATTTCACTCAGTGGCCATCTTTAAAATTTCTCTTAAGGCTGATTTATACTTCTGCGTCAATCGCACGCGTATGGTCCTGCACAACCTTTGCAAGGTCGATTAGCCCTCGCTGTGGCTGACGCCGACACTGACGTACACGCACCTCTCAGAAAATGTAACTACATGAGCCCTGACAGGACTTTTCGCTGCATTTTGTGACAAGATCCACACGGTCATGAAGGGCCGCAGACACATTGCGAAATGCAAAAGTTTTCTTTCCCTTCGCTGTGCGATATTGAATTCCATTAAAACAACACCTCCACCAGTTCTTACGTCATACTCGTGTGCATCTAATACCCCAGTTAACTCTACAGGTGCCTGATAGTTAGCTGTGGAACTAACGTTAATCAGATTCACTGTAGAGCTGCATGATTCTGGCTAAAATGAGAATCGTGATTTTTTTTTTGTGCTTAAAATAAAGATCACGATTTTCTCACGATTCTGTAGATTTAAAATAAAGGTATGGTAAAAACAAACATATGGCACAACATCGATAATAATATTATTTGTAGGTCTACTGGTTTCTATAAATAATTCTATTCTACTTATAATAATTCTAATGTTGAATTATTATGTTTGAGATATATGCTTGCAATCTGTCATATTAGACAAATTTATTCACTGGTAAAATCAGACATTTGCCATTATCAGATTATGTTCAACAATATATAGGCTAGAGTAGTTATACTGACACTGTAAACATTTATTTTCATGCACAACTGTGGGTTCGCTATGAAAGAAAAAAACATCAAATGCTTGCCGTTGCTTGTTCATACTTCGCGCGCGGCTCCCAAACGATCACTCTGTGCCACAAACTGAATGTTATTTACAACTGTATTACCTTTTACTTGCAACATACAGTATGCAGGTTCTGTTCACTAAAGTAGACGCGCGTGTCTATCATTAAGGCATGCACTGTGGGTCACAGCAATCACTTGATGTATAAACCAGCCTTTAGGCATTCTCCCGAGCATTCATTTTTGAAAGGGGAAACTTTAACTTCTCCAAAATGGTTTGCCAAGCTTATGATTAAATTTCATATTTAGAATCACCAATACAATTTAACAACAGCTGTCTCTAAAAGTTAATTTCTAAACATTCAAATCACAAAATGAAAATGTTTAAGATGCCCAAGCTAATGCGGATGTGCGCATGCACAATATCACAACACCAAACACAATTGTGTGCCAGTAAATTCAGTAATTATGGTCATTTCTAGAGGATGCAGTCAGATCAGTCAATCATACTATGTATCTACCATGAGAATCAATAACTTGCATGTTACATGATATCATCCTCTGATTAATGGCTTGTCTGATTGCGCTGGTCTTTTGAAGTAATTTCCGACTTCTTAGAAATCTCCCAAAATGATAGTGATCTCTTTTACAAGTTTGTTGGCCTTCAACTAGTTGGTGGGAATTCATGAGGTCTGATGCAACAAACTGTACTTCGCATCTATTTCAAAGAGATTAAAAAAAACAAACAAAGAGTATTTGTTTTCAAATATAGTTGTGTCATTGAAAAGCTGAGATTTCAAGTTTTATGGGGATACATTTCTGTGAGGTAAGGTCTGTGAGGTAAGTATTTGTGTTTGCTGACCCCAGACTGTTCATGGCAATGAAGCTGCAGAAATTGTCTGTTTTCTTGCTCTGTCATTACTGTTTTCACAGAAACAGCCATGCTGGGGGCAGTGGAGCAATGATGGATGGCCCAACTTGCCAGATTTCAGTTAGAGGTGTGCTTTAGACTGGGGTGGAGAAATGGAAATGCTGATGCTCTCTCTTTAGATGGCCTGTAAACAACACATTTGTCAGGCATATAGTAGATTAAGTGGCCCCCTGTGGTGTGCTGGGATATGTGCCATCTGAAGTGGTCCATGCCTATGGCCATACCTTTTTTTTACAGCATTCAAAGACCAGGAGGAAAGGCAGATCATTGCAAAGAGATCCAGTGAACCCAGGAAGATTTAATTGGCCCAATGACTGGCTGAAAGCACAGCTGCTGATCCAGTGATGTCACAATAATGTATGTTTATGTATAGAGGGGGATGACTTAGACCAGGAGTGGCCAGCCCTGTTCCTGGAGAGCCACCTTCCTGCAGATTTCAGTTGCTACCCATATCAAACACACCTGAACTAATTAATTAGGACCTGAACACCACATGATAATTACAGGCAGGTGTGTTTGATATGGGTTGCAACTGAAATCTGCAGGAAGGTGGCTCTCCAGGTACAGGGTTGGCCACCCCTGACTTAGACCAAAGGAACAAGTAGCAGAGGGTCGACCAATTCCAATTGTTGCTGCAACATTGGTGCCACTTCAGTGTGGATCAAAGATTGTTGTGAAGGGAGGTATGTGATCCAAAGACATTCAAAAATATTGTGCCTGGTCTCTGCAAAACCAAGTCCTGGAATAGGTGCACAACCATCCAGGATAGCCTACCTTGAAATGGAAAAAGCCCTGGGCTTGACTTGTTGCCATTTTTTTTGGACTGGGATGACAAGGACTGGAGAAGTGATTTCTTGAATGTGTTTAATGTATTCTGCATGAGACTAATAAAGTGAACACCCCTCTTGCATCTATACAATCGAAAAATCCTTTACAGATTGTCTCTGTTGACTTCCTAGTCATAAAAGACATACTAAGAAAGTCTCATACGACACCTAATAACCCAGCAGAGATGGTACAGGGCAACAATAATACACCCTGCCGTGCTAAAGGGCATGCCCTTATTTTTGGATGTTTGGACAATATGCCAAATTGCTCATGGACAAAGTTGGTCTGCCCCGAGGAGATAAGTCTTCAGGAACAGTTGGCTGATGTGCATTATCATCATAAAAGGTTAGTAACTGTCTAATAATCAAGCAAGAAAAGACCCTCAACTTCACCAAAATTCATAATAAATGGTGCATAGATGGGAACGAAATACAAATATTGTTATATCTCAACCTAAACTTGACATTCGGGTTTCTGTTGTAAATAAGGAACGTGCTGTTGGTGATGAGAGGGTTTTGGACCATAATATGTTAAGTCTTTGTATGTCTGAGGTAGCCTTGCACTTGCCGAATGAAGTAGAGGTGCAATCATCTTCTCTTAAGAATAATTCAAAGAACAGTAAGAATCTTACAGAAGGATGGATGAACTGCTTATTGTATGTACACTGCTGAAGCAACTCCACAAATTCTACAGGATGAATGGCCAGTTGGGGACTTGAGGTGGTCTGCATGGCCAGGAAGGGCCTGTTGCCTCATCTTTAGAGAATGTGAGGTATTTAAGTGGACATGTGTGGACACATTTAGAGTAGAGGTGGTGGATGTAAGCTGTGCCTCCCAGATGAGGGTTGGGCATGGTGGTGTCGTCCACGCTAATGTTTCCTTGTGCTGTGCCGGCAAGTGACATCAACACCTGAGTTGAGTTTGGAAGACCAAATCTATAAAGGGATTGGCCTGTTGAGGTTGTGGGAGGGGTTTTTCCTGTCTGATTGTGGGTGCTGCCAAGTTTCTTGCCAAGGCTACTGTGCCGGCATGTGGGCATATGAATGACTGGGAGGGATATTTTAAACTGCTGGAGATTTCCCAGGACTAAAGTTCGGCAGCCATTATTGACTGATGTATTGAATGATGCATCCCACATCCGGTAGCAAGTAAGAGGGCCAGCAGTAAATTGTTTGTTATAATTGCTGCGTGGTCGATACTGTGTAATATGTATATTGTATATAAAGGAGACTCATTTTGGGTATGATAACCAAGTACGCTTGGTCCTCTGGCACTTGTTTTGCGTTTGCATGTTTGTTTATGTGAGTAAAAGGCAGCGTGAGCGCAGATTGTTATCATTCTTACCTACAGGATACACCGTAGAGTGGCGATGGCTAGATATTTAGCTTAAATAGTATCAATTGTATGAATGGTTTTGCGTATTGTTAGTATATTGTTATTGGATTGATTAACATGTCTTACATGATTTTGGTGTTTGCTGTGTAATACAGTTGTGTATGTTGGTTATGTGAACAATTACTTTTAAGACTCCCATGTTGAATATCTCATAGTTGCCATTTTAATTGTCTTTTTAATCAACGTGCTACAATCCACCAGAATTATCTTCATGCAATATGAACAGTTTAGCTCCTACACACTTTTCTCCTCTTTTGACATTTTAACATTTGTGATCATTCTATAAAACTAAATTGATTTGTAGGAGTTTTTACGCTAATTAAAAATACATATTAATTGTAAGTCAATAAAGACAGTTCAATTGTAATAAGAAGCATTTAAAATACACACTTCCCCATTCCCTTACTGGTCAAGGCAAAACTATGCAAACAGATGTGTTTATTTTAAAATGATCATTCAAAAATCATTCTAATATGCTTATTTGCTGCTTTAGAAACATTTTTTAAATATGTTGAAAAGTCATAGCATACAGCGTTTTGTGTGTGAAATATAACAAAAGTCAACATTTATAAATATAACCATTATAAAGTAACATGCACCAAAATATTTTTCTAAAAGACACTAAAGACTCTTATTTTATATATATCCACAGCAACTATATTTCATTGTTTATAACTTAACATACATCCCATTGGCGGATTGTGTAATGTCAATTTAAAACTGTTCTCTTCAAAGTCACTCACCTCTGCAGAACCAGCTCGATTACCAATTAGCAATTCCATCCCGTCTGAAGCCATAATCCTTGCTTTGATTATATCTAGCAGTCTGTAAAAGTGTTTGTGGTACATTGTGATCTCATGGAAGATGAAAGGAAAAGGGGTTGGACAAACGACTGCCAATCACTGCAGTAGCGATGTAGGATTCGTTCTTTAGAGAGTCGGATCTTTTAACAGAATCAGTTTACAAAACCTGTTTGAACAATTCGCTTACCAACTGTCTAGCAGTTTTTGAAAACCGTTCTATTAACGATGATGATTCGTTCAAAGGAATCGATTCCATGATTTTGAATCCCTTCACTGCAGACCAGATACTTTGCCACAGATTTACCCTCAATCGTCTACAACATTAGAGCAAGGTTCGGGTTACACTTAATCCCATTAAAGGGGGAAAGTTCAGATTTAAATATTTAGAGTAGCCACGAACATGGAGTGTGTTTCTGCTCCCATCTAGTGGTGACTGAAGGAAACTCAGAATTCACGTTTATTGACAGGGCACCATCTCAGTCTCTGTGCAAAAGACATTTGTTTTAATGGGTAAGAGATAAGAAAATGTCTCTTCACAAAATGCTGTGAAGCAGTAGGCCTAATGTAGGCTTGTGGAATAACACTTGCTGGATTATTTAGCAGATTAAAAGATTATTTAATAAACTCTGCTACTCTTTCTATTATCGCTTCATCTCCTGATTCTCTTCTCTGGCTTTCTCTGTCAACTTCGTGGGTGATACAAGACTGTTTGGGAATCACACAGTAGCAGTGATTAGAGGTATTATTTACTCTTTTTTTTTTTTCTCTATTTTCTCACTTGTTTGTGACAAGTGAATGATGAAGTTGACAGAAATGTGTGTGTTTGTTTGTAAAATTGGTAATAAATCTGACATGAACAGTTGGATTTGATAACTTTCTTAAAATGTTGTTAATAGATTTACACTCTTGAAGTTTCCTTTGTACTTCTAATTCTATTATACAGTGCATCCGGAAAGTATTCATAACGCTTCACCTTTTTTGTTACAGCTTTATTCCAAAATGAATTGATTTGTTTCCTCAAAATACTACACACAATACGCCATAATGACAATGTGAAAATATATATTTTAAAATTGTTGCAATTTTATTAAAAATAAAAAACCTAAAAAAATCACATGTACATCAGTATTCACAGCCTTTGCTCAATACTTTGTTGATGCACCTTTGGTGGCAATTACAGCCTCAAGTCTTTTTAAATATGATGCCACAAGCTTGGCACACCTGTCTTTGGGAATTTTTGCCCATTCCTCTTTGCATTACCTCTCAACCTCTATCAGGTTGTATGGGAAGCAACGGTGTCCATCCATTTTCAGATCTCTCCAGAGATGTTCAATAGGATTTAGATCTGGGCTCTGGCTTGGCCACTCAAGCACATTCACCGAGTTGATGTGAAGCCACTCCATTGATATTTTTCCGGTGTGCTTTGGGTCGTTGTCCTGCTGGAAGATGAATTGTGGCCCCAGTCTGAGGTCAAGAGCACTCTGAAGCAGGTTTTCATTCAGGATGTCTTTGTACATTGCTGCATTCATTTTTGCCTCTCTCCTGACTAGTCTTCCAGTTCCTGCTGCTGAAAAACATCTCCACAGCCTGATGCTGCCACCACCATGCTTCCCTATAGGTATGGTATTAGCCTGGTGATGAGCGATGCCTGGTTTTCTCCAAACATAACGCCTGCCATTCACTCCAAAGAGTTAAATTTTAGTCTCATAGGACCAGAGAATTTAGTTTTTTTATGGTCTGAGAGTCCTGCAGATGCTTTTGACAAATTCCAGGTGGGGAGTGTCTTCTGTCTGGCCACTCTGCATACAGGCCTGATTGGTGGGTTGCTGCACAGATGGTTATCTTTCTGTAAGGTTCTCCTCTTTCCACAGAAGAACGCTGGAGCTCAGACAGAGTGACCATCGAGTTATTGATCACCTTCCTGACTAAGACCCTTTTCCCCTGATCACTCAGCTTAGATGGCCGGCCAGCTCTAGGAAGAGTCCTGGTGGTTCCACTTGTAGAACATCTTCCACTTGTAGATGATGGAGGCCACTGTGCAACTTTCAGAGCAGCAGAAATGTTGTTGTAACCTTCCCCAGCCTTGTGCCTTGAGACAATCCTGTCTCGGAGGTCTACAGACAATTTCTTTGTCTTCATGCTTGGTTTGTGCTTTAACATGCACTGTCAACCCTGGGACCTTATATAGACAGGTGTATACCACAGGTGAACTGCTGAAGCATCTCAAGAATGATCAGTGGAAACAGAATGTACCTGAGCTCAATTTAGAGCTTCACGGCAAAGTCTGCAAATACTGATGTACATGTGATTTTTCAGGTTTTTTATTTTTAATAAAAATTTAAGGTTTAGCAAATTTGCAACAATTTCAATGTCATTATTGGGAAATTGTGTGTAGAATTTTAAGGAATTTAATAAATTTAATCCATTTTGGAATAAGGCTGTAGCATAAAAAAATGTGGAAAAAGTGAAGCGCTATCAATACATTCAGGATGCATGCACTGTACAATGATTTATAACTTGTGCACAGAAAATGCTTTTTAAAAGCGGAAAAGGATTTATTAGATCAAAATGCTTTAAAATATTTACTAATATTTTTATATTAGTATTTAATATTTAATATAGTATTTAATATTTTATATAATATTTAATATTTACTAGTTACTAACAATATATATATATATATATATATATATATATATATATATATATATATATATATATATATATATATATATATATATATTAAGAACTATTTCCAAAAAGATTGTTTTAAGAACCATAAATAGTTGTTAAATGACATAGTGCTGTAAGAAATAAAAAAACTAACATTATATTTTTGGCAGTTTTTATTTTTGGGTGTTGTAAAACACCACATTTTACTGTTTAAGCTGTTTAAGACATTTTATATATTTGTTCAGTTTAAGTGATTTGGTATCCTATTTGTAGAAAGTGTCTGCCTTGGGACAGAGCAGAACAATTTAATTGTAGTAATTTTAGAGAGAGCACTGACAACAGTTCAATATGTCAAGTTCTTAAAGTACAGACTCATGACAGACTAATTAAATGCAGTATTAAAGAAGTGCAGTTTCTATAAATATAAAGAACCTCAAGACAAGATTTCTGACCCTCCCTACACACTTGTCTTTCTAAATCTTTAAATGACCAAGATTATCCTTTTTCTGTAATTCATCTAATGAATGACCTAGTGATTTTAACCATAATAGACTAATAGATTACAGCACACTGTAATGTTGAAGCACGTTTTCAGACTTGTTTACCTTTAATGTAGAGCATACATTAGAGTTCTATTTTTAATCCAGAATTAATCCAGTTGTTACTCTAATGAAAAATATGAGTAACATGTTACAGTACGGTTGTATTAGTTAATGTTAGTTGAATGCATGAACAAACGATGAACAAAATATTTATTAAAGTATTTTTTTATATTAGTTAACAATAGTTGACTCAGAGCCAATTACCTATTGTTAACAAGCATGAATTTGAACCATGCATCAGTATTTGTTGAACTATGATTATTACATGCTTTACTAGAATTACTCATTACTGGTTATTGTTAGTAAATAATGAAACTTTACTTACACTACAGGACAAAAGCCTTGTCTCCTATCCAAGTTTTAGAAACAACAATAACTTGACTTCTAGTTGATCATTGGGTATCAGAAATTTATTACCAAAATAAAATATGAGCATGCCTTGATTTTTGATTATTTAATTAGAACAGTAGGTCTGACTTTGCTTAGACAAAAGTCTTGACACTTAACAGAAATAATGTTCACTCTCAAGAAATAAAGGTACAGGAGCTGTCACAGGAGCAGTATCTTTTCACAAAATACATATTTGTACCCAAGGAGTCCACACTGGTACCTCAAAGGTACATATTACTGCCTAAATGTACCTTAAAAAGGTACCATTATGGACACTTCGGGTACAAATATGTACCTTTCGAAAAGGTACCGCCCCAGTAACAGCTCCTGTACATTTATTTGTACCAAAATCACTGTACATTACTGTGAACCAGCTCACTGTGTGAATTCACACACAGTATTTTACTATGAGGCGAGGCAGTGGCGCAGTAGGTAGTGCTGTCGCCTCACAGCAAGAAGGTCGCTGGTTCGAACCTTGGCACAGTTGGCGTTTCTGTGTGGAGTTTGCATGTTCTCCCTGCCTTCGCATGGGTTTCCTCCGGGTGCTCCGGTTTCCCCCACAGTCCAAAGACATGCGGTACAGGTGAATTGGGTAAGCTAAATTGTCCGTAGTGTATGAGTGTGTGTGAGTGTGTGGATGTTTCCCAGAGATGGGTTGTGGCTGGAAGGGGATCGGCTGCGTAAAACACTTGCTGGATAAGTTGGCGGTTTATTCCGCTGCGGCGACCCCAGATTAGTAAAGGGACAAAGCCGACAAGAAAATGAATGAATGGATTTTACAATGAAAATAATGCAATATAGCCTATAATTTACTGTAAATTTAAGATCTTTTTTTTTTTTACAGTGTGTCTGACTCCCATGAGCTTGGACGACTGCTTCTATACATATCTGCAACGACTCAAATAACTTATTATGAAGTCATCTGGGATGGGAAAGAAAGCGACTCCCAGAGTTCATCAAGATTCTTTGAATTAATCTTCAATGCCTCCTCCATCTTACCCCTGACATGCTCAATAATGTTCATTTCTGGTGACTGGGCTGGCCAATCCTGGAGTACCTTGACCTCTGAACTTTGATGTGGAGGCTGAAGTATGAAAAGGAGCGCTATCCTGCTGAAGAATTTGCCCTCTTCTGTGGTTTGTAATGTAACGGGCAGCACAAATGTCTTGATGCCTCAGGCTGTTGATGTTGCCATCCACTCTGCAGATCTTTCGCACGCCCCCATGCTGAATGTACACCCAAACCATGATTTTTCTTTCACCAAACTTGACTGATTTCTGTGAGAATCTTGGGTCTATACGGGTTCCAGGTCTTCTGCAGAATTTGTGATGATTGGGATGCAGTTCAACAAATGATTCAGCAGAAAAAATCGACCTTCTGCCACTTTTCCAAATGATCAACTGGGATGGACCATGGACGACAAGAATTTTGTCAGGTAGTGTATTTCAAAGTGGGATCAAATAATGAAAATTTCGTTCTTATAAATGAAATCTATATTAACTCTTATGATATAACTTAAACAATCACCTCTGACAGGAAAGTAGCGATCATGTATCCCCCCCTTTAAAATGGTTAAACTGATGATTTCACAGCAAACCCTCTGGCCTCATGAATGCATTATTACTGGAAGGGTTATTGCAGAGGGAATAAACACAACTCTCTCCAGTAGGTGGAACATTTTCTTTCAGGAGCAGAGGAAGAGGAGCAGGGGAGGGGTGAGAATAAAAAAAGCATCGTCATACAACATTCATTCACATTAAATATTCATCAGTCTTAACCAAGTCACGCGGCGACCGTGCATGGATATATATTGAGCCCACTAAAAGACATGCATGCAAAGTTGCTAGAAACTACTACAAACTTATGTATGCTAACATATGAGTCTAATACATCTGACGATTAGTTATGTCTCTGCAGGACAGTGACGCATCCCGGCCGGTCCGTCCTTCAGCCCGGCTCTTGGTCTCACGTCACGTAGGTTTTGGGCGGACCCAGCGTTCCGTGGGGTCCATGACGACCCGTATAGTGGAGGAGAAGGGGACCGCCTAAAAACAGACGCTTTTATTGGACACACAGTGTTGCTAGGTGCTGCAGGATGTCCGTAAGTGAGCATCAGCACTGGAACTATGAACGCTGTAATATAACCAGGGAGCAATCTTTAGGGAGGTGTCGGTGTGCCGTATTATCCGAGATGAGGAGAGCATTGCCGCAGTGAGCAAATAATCTCATCAACTGGCTGTGGATTTCATGTCCCTTACAGACGCTGACATTTATAAGAAGCAAGAAGGGTACTCGGCTTTGAAGCGGCTATGCGCGTGCTCGGTGAAAGTAGACGTCGGAGAGATCGTTCAACACAATGGTAATTCAAAAGGCAGATGCGCACTTTATAGTTTTGTGACGGATTGAACAACGTGACAAGCCCTGTCACCTGCCCGGCATGGTGAGTTTGATTCTGATATTAGTTTCGTAGTGAATAACAATGTTTTTAAAATGTTTTGAAGTAGCTGCACGTTTGCGCTATGCGTTTCTGATGTAAGGGAGCGTGCGTCGTACTTAAAAAAAGAAGTAATGTGTGTAATATTTGTACGTCTTTCATTTTGACTTTGTTTCTAATTGTATAAATAGTTGATTATAATTAATGTTAGCTTTTATATGTAAACGAGGATTCTGGCAGTGGGTCCTCAAATGATGCCGAACTGCGTCAGTACACACTGTCATTGCAGGTATGGCAAACAGTTTTAACATTTATTCTTTTTAAATTAAGTGACTATTATAGATCTAGTTTTATTTTCGCATGCCTTTTTAATGTAATAAAGACAAGCATCTTTTTAATTTCACTATACCCCTACTATTCTTTAATTCCAGTATAGTGAATAACATCTTCTATATACACTGTATATGCTGGGTTCCACACAATTCCTTTATGTTGTCCCAACACAAATCGATTAAGCTAACTTAATCGTCTAATATTAAGTGGACTGAACATGAAATAATTAAGTTGTCCCCCCCAAAAAAAAATTAGGAATTGTGTTGTTTCAACTTATTTTAATATGTAGTTTAAACGAGCAGCAAAGACATTGTTTTAGTGTACACCAGTAGTGGCTATTTAATCATTCACTTGTAATTGTTACTTTTTAAAATGAACTTTTCAGACATAATTATTGTCCCGTTGCTTGTAATATTTCAAGTTTTATAACTTCTATCCAGTAGTCAGTTTAACTAGTAAAAATTGTAGTGTAGGGTATAATGTAGCCATTGTGTCATATGAAAAAATCGTAAAATGGTTTTAACATTACTTCGATTTACAGTTGAAGTCAGAATTATTCGCCCCCCTGAATTATTAGCCCCTGTTAATTTTCCCCCCCCAATTTCTGTTTGATGGAGTGCAGATTTTTTCAACACATTTCTAAACATAATAGTTTTAATAACTCATCTCTAATAACTGATTTATTTTATTTTTGCCATGATGACAGTAAATAATATTTTACTTGATATTTTTGTAGACACTTCTATACAGCTTAAAGTGACATTTAAAGGCTTAACTAGGTTAATTAGGTTAACTAGGCAGGTTAGGGTAATTAGGCGAGTTATTGTATAACAATGGTTTGTTCTGTAGACTATCAAAAAATATATAGCTCAAAGGGTTAATAATTTTGAACTCAAAGTTTTTTAAAGGGTTAATAATTCTGACTTCAACTGTAAATACTGTATGTGTGTGTTTTAGGGTTAGATATTAACTTTTCCATTACTGTTGTAGACAACAAGGGCATTTTTTTTCAGTTTTATTATGATAGGACAAAAGAGAGAGAGAAGGAAAGGATCGGATAAGGACCTTGAGCCGGGAATCGGTTGTCGTGATCACGTTGGTTCTATATGTCAGCGCACAGTTTTTAACAATAATAATCAGTCTCTCTGCTGTTGGAAGGGCATAAACTGTGTACAGCACATGCCAAAGTAGTTGGTGGTTCATTCCGCTGTGGCAACCCCTGATAAATCAGAGATTAAGTCGAAGAATAATGAAGGAATAAATCAGTCTCTCCAGGATTTGTGAGTCCAATGGCTTTTGAGAACAAAAATATAATTATTTTACAAGATTTTTGTGTATCTTTAAAGCAGAACTCAAAAACAGAAACAAATAATGCTATAAATCTTGAGAAAAGCCTTCACAAAATCTATCATAATCTAGAAAAATGTCCCTGTAAATTCCTGTAGGGACTTTATTCTTTCATGTTAATAATTCTGAAAACTTTATCAATAAAACAATAACAATTATACACAGTTTACACACAAAAATAATTGCTCTTGATATCAAAAAAAAAAAATTACTTAAGAGCTTTGTGTGTAAAGAAAGATTTATCTGGCTTTACATATGATCATATTGGTCCATTTTAGTACTTTAAGCATATATAAGTTTAACAAAACTGTTTTATAATAACTAAAGCTGCAAAATATTTTTCGACAAGGTGGCTCAGTGGTTAGCTCTGTCACCTCACAGCAAGAATGTCACTGGTTCAAGTCCTGGCTGGACCAGTAATGCGTGGGTTTCCTCCGGGTGCTCTGGTTTTCCTCACAATCCAAAGACATGCGCTAGAGGTGAACCGAATAAACTAAATCGGCCGTAGTTTATGTGTGTGCATGTGAGAGTGTACGGGTGTATGTGTGTGCATGTGAGAGTGTACGGGTGTTTCCCAGTTCTGGGTTGCAGCTAAAAGGGCATCCGCTGTGTAAAACAAATGCTGGATAAGTTGGCTGTTCATTCCACTGTGGCGACCACTGATGAATAAAGGGACTAAGGAAAGTGAATGGATGAATATTTCAGCACTGTTGTTTATGATGAGAGCATTCGCCGGCATGCAGTCCTTCCGTGACCATGCACTCAACAAAACCCTGGTTTTCTGTGGTGAATGCATGTGATTGGATACTGCAATCTTAAGCTCATCACAGTATGTTTTTGGAAAGGCCGAGCATACATTGTGTGTTTTTTGCTGCTGTATGAGCTCATAATAAGCAATTTTTGAACCCATCAGGAGAAATTCAATGATGCTCATATGGTCATGTGAGAATTTTCAATCCCAGCTGAGTGACTCACAAGCTCCCAATCATTTTTAAACACGTCAAAAAAGTTTAGAAGTCACCTTGAATTTTTGAGGCGTGTGTGATTGAATGAGCCTACCTGTCAATCCACCTGAAGCTAATCAATCAAGAGGAACAACTCGCTGAACGCCTAACACTATTACTGTATATGCTATGCTTGACAGGGTCATCAGAGATGGTACAGCATGCTTTACAATTCACACACATGGGCTGACTAGTCATCCTGATTTTCTGGAGCTGAAAAAGAATCTGTATGTGTCGCAATCATGCACAGCTCATATCAATACTAAACTGTTATGGTGAGTAGAGTGAGACTTTTAAAGCAATAAAAACACTGTATTTCTCTGTTCCTGGTTTGGTTCAGATTTTTATGCAATGGACCATTTGCTAAGCCCCGCCCTCCTGAGATACTGTTGCTACGCCTGTCAAGCTTTCGTGCCTGGCACACTTTTTACTATGGCTGCGTCCGAAACCGCCTACTACTCAGTAGGTACTGCATTTGAATGTAAACGTACTACTCGGCCATTAGAAAAGTGCGTTCTATACAGTATGAATGTGAAAAGTATGAATGGAATTCAGATGTACTACATCCGCCATTTTGTCATGGTCACGCGACCTACCTGCGTCATTTGCGTCGCTTCACTCCCATTCATGAATTCGCTCACAGGGCATCATAAGATAGCACAGGGTGCATGGGATGCGCACTCCAGAATCTCGCCGGAAGTAGTAAGTCATCCGGGTACTTCTCGCATACTGATTTTCGAATTCTATGAATTCGGACATACTACTTGGCTCGCATACTGATTTTAGCGTACTATATAGTATGGAAGTATGCGGTTTCGGACGCAGCCTATGTGTATGCGCCGGTGTCAGACATTGCCAGGGATATAATGTAATTTTTGGCGAACAGGTGAGATATCCGAGAAAGCCAGACAAAGAAGGACAGCAGTATTCATTACAGGGGTATATTCACGACATAATAAGCAACCGATTAGAGAATAATTTAATCAAAGTTGAAGCTAGCTTAGCCTAGCCGCCTCATACGCTGACCATTCAACAGCTTAGCTCATGCTCAGCAGGAGAGATGAAATTTAAAAATGATCTAATAATAACTAGTTAAACCATGATTTCTCTATCTTTAGCCAAAAAGCCTGATAGATTACTTGTTGTGCAATGAAATATAGCCTTACTTACCGACATAGTTCATTCCTAGAAAGAACAGCCAGAAAGGGGAAACTGAGGCATTTGTAGTAGTAGTAGTAGTAGTAGCATCATTGACCCATAACAATGTATAGTAAGTTACCTATAACTGTCAGTATGTTTGTGTGCTCGTTATAAATTAATGAAAAACAGCTGCTGGTAAAGTATATTCATAGCAAGTGCTCAGTTTGTGATCATATTATATCTATTTTGTCCTGTTGATTTGTAATTTCAAATATTCATAGCTTGAAACAGATGGAAATATGAAGTTCATTAAAGTTAGCAACAGATTCGCAGATTCGTATTTTCCGAATCAATAACTCATGTCATTATAACCTATTCGCTATTAGGATGACTAAGTTACTATGGCGATGGCTTAAACGGAGCAGTGCTCATAATATGAAAGTGAAAAAAAAAGGAAAAGACCGCTGGGAAACATAACCTGCTTTGTATTTTTGTAGGAAACAGTGTAGATCTGTTTACGGTAAGAGGTGTGTGAGTTATTGCTGTCAGTCTATCACTGAATGTGTCAGGAATATCAAAACAAAACCAACTTAGCTCCGCTCCTTTAGCGCCCCTCACACAGTTTGATCCACGCTGGCATTTCTCCTCTTGGGTTTTTGGCTTTGAAAAGGGAAAAAATTCCACCATCCCGTCCAAACTTTAAGGATACTGGGTATCAAATTTGCACAATCCATATGCACTGGTTCGAAAGCTTGACAGAGCCCCTGCGCGTAGCTACAGTTGCTAAGCCACGATTGTTGGGTGGCGGTTTTTGGATGTGGCTTAGCGAAGGGTCAATTGCTTCAGAATTCGTCAGGTGATAAAATTGTGTCGTATATCACTGCATCCAGAAGATTTTCTCATAAACTCAGTCGTGATGTGTGCATGCACATACAGTACAATCCTCCTAACATCAAAATTTGCACTGTGTACATCTGCCTTAACCAAAAAAAAGCAAGTAATCAGATGGCCTAATTCGGCTTAAACTCAATTTCAGAGGTCACCACAGTGTAATAAACCACCAACTATTCCAGCATATGTTCCACAACCCAGTACTGGGAAACACCCATATACACTTAAAAAAAGTCGACACACAAAAGTAGACATGATTTGTTGCTGTTTTCAGACCAGCGCAACCCTAATTTTCATGTTTTGCACCACGTTCATTAAATAGCAAATCCATATGCGGACTCATGGGTGTGCCGGTCTTTCAGTTTATTCAAGACAATTTGCATTTGTATAACATATGTTATTATTATAAACTGTATTGTTTTTTTTATGCATTTTTATATTTGTTTTAATAAAAACAAGTTTAGATTTTTCCTCCTGTCAGGATTTGGAGATGTCTGCATCACCATATGGGGCATAAGAACAGGATGTGTGTTTGGATATAACTCAGTTTTTTGACCATACTTAATAGTTATTGTTCATTTTTACTAATTTGCTGGAGATTAGAACTGAACTTAGAAATCAGTTTTGGAACAAATCTTTGCGCTTAACAAATGAAATTAATTATATAGGCTAATGGAAGACTTCAGTGAAGTGTCTACAACATCGTTTCCTTATCCACAAAAGTAAAGGAATAAAGAGTAAAAGTAAAGTAAAGGGGTCGATTGAAGGAGGCTCGTTCTTTATCCTCGTGCTGCAGATGGTCTGTTTAACTGTTTTCTCGCCAGTGAAGCATTCAGTTTTTCCACTTACAAACTCTGCACTCTAAATAGTAAATGTGCCATGGCGCGACGCTACTGATTCTTAAAGGGAATGAGAGATAAGACTCTGATTGGTTTAATGCACGTTATGCTCAAAACACACCCATAACTCATTAAGACAATAAGCACAACTCTGTTAGACCATGCACCAGGGCCCAAAGCGTACTTCTCTGTCCTTAAAATAGCAAAAGTGTATTCGGTGCTTAAGACTTTGCACCTAGATCTTTAAAATCTGTGCTTAATTTGTGAATCGCGAGGTCCTAGAACAGATCAGGGTAAGGGATCCAGCATACTATCCAAGGATGTAGAGGTGTCATGCACAAAAGTGGTTGAAAGCTGGCCATTGGATAGCAGAGGGGTGTCGCGTATGAGGTAGTCGCGAACGTAAGATTTGAGCCGGGGCGGGGGTTGGTTGTCGAGGACAAAGTGAAGAGGGTTGGGGAGTCGCGGAACAAAGTGAAAGTGAACAGTGGACGGAGGAGGGCGGGTAAGTAGGGGGATCGGTAAAATGAGGTGCTGGATCAGATTTCAGAGGTGCCGGATCCGGGATGTTATGGCACAAATTAAGCCCTGGTTAAAATAGAGCCCAATGTATGCAAATCTGAAAGTAATGGTACACATGAAAATTATTTGTTTAGATATTTTGTTTACATGTATATTGTGCTAATGCATTTTTTGCTGCCTTATCAAGATATTGTGTGGACAGAATGTTCTAAAAACATAAAACATTCTAGTTAAATTAAGCTTTAGTTTGCTTTAATGAAGTTTAATGAATAAACTACTTGCCATATTGCAGGTGCATTCATTCAAGAAGGACCACGCAAACGGCTGAATGTCACTGATGAGTGTCCAGCGATTCACTGGTCATGGAAAACCTGACTGGATCCAGCGCTGAGCAGCAGCCTGTGGGCTCCACAGGTCCTTCTGTTCCCTCAAAAAAGACTGTAATTTATGAAAATGGTCATGCACATCCCACTCATACAGACCCTGCAGCTGCAGCACACAGAGGGGCCAGCGATCCAACTGCATACCCCCTATCAGATTACCGAGGCCTGGTCCGGCAGAGATTTATACGCAGAAGTTTGTGGTTCTCTGAGTCAGAGGATCAAGAACTCGAGGTTGCAGAGTGCGACATCACCAGCAGCCCTGTTAAAAGTGCACATATCGCCATCCAGAGGAGCTTTAACAAGGAGAGTCAAGTGGGACAGGCAGACGGTACAAACGAGAACTTGAGCAAAGAGCCAGAGACAAGTGAGACCGAGGAAAAGCAAGATGCTGAGCAGGCTGAAGCTGCGGGGAAAGCTGGGAGTGATGAGAACGAGGAAGAGGCTGAAATGAAGGCGGTTTCCACTTCTCCAGGTGGACGCTTTCTTAAGTTTGATATTGAGCTTGGCAGAGGCTCCTTCAAAACTGTTTATAAGGGCCTGGACACTGAGACCTGGGTGGAGGTGGCCTGGTGTGAACTTCAGGTAAGGATAATGCAATTATGACATATAGTGAACTGCCGTTTTATTCCTCGCAGTGTTTCATTGACTGCATAATAGGATTCCTGTTGGCCTCCTTTCAAATTCCCCAGATTTGTTGATATGCTGTATTTAATATCATAGCAAAAAAAGGTGTCAGTTTGACTCAGGGGAAGTTTATCCAAATATGAAAATAACACTATTAATTACTCACCATCATGCCGTTCCAAACCCCTGAGAAATTTGTTCATCTTTCATATATTTTAGGAATAAACTGAGAGCTCCATCATCCTCCACAGACAGCAAGGTTTCCAATTTGTTCAAAGGCCAGAAAGGTACCAAAACAGCCTTGGTTCATTGTTATAATGGAATATTACTTACTTACTTACTCCCAAGGCCATTTATATTAAAGTTGGTATTTAGCCACACCATATTGGTGTTAGCCCAGCTCTAAACCCCCAACCTAGAGGACCAGGACATACACTATGGAAAATTTAGCTTACCCATTTTACCTACAGCACATGTCTTTGGACTGTGGGAAAACAAGATCACCCGGAGGAAAAATTGGAATATTATCAAGCTAAATTAACAACTTTATTTAGCAGTTTCTTCTCCTCAGTGTCAGTATATTGCACATGTTCATGAGCACTGTGCAGTTATACAAAGCACAGATGGATCCGAGGTAATTCGTCAGATGTGCATCAAATCGAGATACATGAATGCACACACTACACTGACGAGAAAAAACTGTTGAAAAAAGTCTTTATTTTAGTTTAATGAGCACACAAATGTGTTCTCATGTCTTAAAAAATATTCTGATTGAACCACCGAAGGGGTTTTAAGGTTTCAATTTTTCTGAACTTTGAATGAGTTGGGCACTATTGCCGTCTATGGAGGATGAGGGAGCTGTCAGATTTCCAATCACTTTCATTGTCACACCGTCAGCAGCACGTGTGCTATGAGTGAAAAGCTTAGATTTCACCTAAATCATCTTAATTTTTGCTCCAAAGATTATTGAAACGTTGAAAAATTTGAAACGTTGTGATTAGCTAATCGCAAGAGGCTGTGAGAATAAATATATATGTAATATTTAATTCTTCCTGCCCAGAGCAAATGTGTGACTGCCGTCTGTGTGTGATAGTCTTACTAGCCAATTGAGTGAGCACACTTTCGGTCTGCCCAATCAGAATTGAGCAATCAAACTAAGCGGAACGCCCACGATAAAAACAAAACAAAAAAAACAAACAGGAAAGCACTGACAATTGGGATAATGCCGTCTTCTGCTTCAGAAGCATTAATTGACAAATTAAATCAAAGAAAAACAGGACATCGGTAATATGGGAATATTTTGATTTCAAAGTCAGACTCCAAACAAAAACAGGTCATTTTTAAAAGCTGCTGCAGAGTTGTTGCCACTGCTTACAGATTATTGACCTGAAGCTTGACTACTAAATTAAGTTGCAAATGGGAATCGCAATATCTTTCCGAAAAATCGCAATTCGATTTTTTCCCCCCAAATCGCACAGCCCTATTCAACACTGTTAGTGTGCAAGCATAATAATAAGCTTTAGATTTTCACTATATCAGTTATCCATAAGTTAACGCTAAAATGTTAAAAATATGTTGTTTATTATAATGAGCTATTAGCAAAGAAGTCTATATATTTTCTAAATTGATCCTGTTGCAATTCAGAATGCTTCCTTCTACAAGTTTCTCGGGTCATCTGATATGTCCTCTTCCTTTTATCAGCACTATTGATTGTAAAATGGGGAGATTGAATCACCGTGGGCCACTTCTATATCAGATTTCCTATGTTTAATAGTGTTTTCTTGTTGTTGTCTAGATTAATTCGAGGTTCAGCTGAGTTTACATTTTTTTCTAAAATATTCAGAGCTGATTATGAGATTGATTTTAATTGCATCATGCAAACAGCTTTGTGCTACTTCTAGTCTGTTAAAATTTTGAATACATATGAGAGCTTGCTCAAACATCCCAGTCGACATTAACAGACAAAGGCTGAAAGGTGTGGACGCAAACAAACTCTGGAGATCAGCAGAGCACACCCCTGGAGGATAAGTCCCCTCTGCATAGTGTCATGTGATAAGCCCTGGTCATGTTAGCTTACCTTCAGATATGATGCAACAGTGCAATGCTATCAAGCCATTTCTT
Organism: Danio rerio; assembly: GCF_052040795.2. Taxonomy (NCBI): domain Eukaryota; kingdom Metazoa; phylum Chordata; class Actinopteri; order Cypriniformes; family Danionidae; genus Danio; species Danio rerio. The sequence continues at coordinate 40,053,642 of NC_141031.1, forward strand.
TGTCAGTTTTGATAAATCCACATCATTTTATGCATATCATATTTAAGAATTAAAGGGCTCCTATTTTACCCCTTTTAAAAGATGTAAGATAAACCTTTGGCGTCTCTATCTGTAAAGTTTCAGCTCAATTTACCCAATAGATTATTTATTATACAATGCAGAATATGCCAATGTTTGGCTCAAAACAAGGTGTAGCTATATTTTTGTAGTCTGTGACTTTAAATGCAAATGAGCTGGTTCTCCGCGCCCACTGATCCCACATGCATGTTTGCTTCTCATGCATTACATCAGTCAGTGACAGAGATAGACATGGATAAAACGGAAATCCAACTCGTTAGTCTTAAATACGAAGTAAGTTTATTAGATGTATTTATGGTGGAGTTTATTCAAGCCTTTCTGAAATGATGAGTCACACACAAATGCTGTTACAAAGTTTGCAGAACACACACATTTATTTTTGGACTGTTTTTGCTTCTGTATATTGTTGCTCCAATATACGCTGTGAGGATTCCAGCAGTTATGAATTACATAGCGAATTTACTGTTTACTTTACTACAAACATGCACTGTAATAAAATACGTTTTAAACTTGTAATGCTTATTCGTGAGGTGCAGATAATCACAGAGAGTTGGAACATCTTTTAATGCCGGTTACTTGCTGTGGACATGTTTATATGTGTTACTAAGGAGATATGCTAATGTGCGCCTCTCAGTCAATTCGGTGCGGTAAAAACCACACTCCTGCATCACATTGTGGTGGGCCTCAGAATCACTGGAATTTGGATCCTATTTTAACAGGAAATTTTAGAAAAAAGACGGTGTATTTATCACTCCAGCATGACAGTGGGCACACTATACCTATACACAGTTCTGTTTAAACAGCTTACACAAGTTCATTTGACATCATATGTGCTAAGGCTGCACGATTCTGGCTAAAATAAGAATCACAATTTTTTTTTTTTGTTTAATCAAGATCACGATTTTCTCACGATTCTTTAGATGTAAAATAAAGGTGAATATGAGTAGGCTATTATTGTTATTTCTCAAAAAATATAATAAAACACTAAAGTAAGGGGTTTACTAAAGAAGACATCACTGGCGGGCATGTGCATGCCCTCTCGGTAGTAAACAAACAGCACTTCAGCTCGTGTGATTTTGCAGCTGTGAATACGTCATTACATTAAGACAGAAATTACATTTAGATGTGAATTATACCTTATAAATACAGTATGAAACACTTTTAACACCATTTGGAGGTGTCCATGTTGCTGAGCAACGTCAATAATACAATGTGAAGACTTGTGCGTCCGCCTTTACGCTTTTTTTTTTGACCTTGATAATATAATTAGCTGGTTGTATAAAAGCAGAATTAAGATCGTGTGTAGGGTCGAATCGAGGTTGTGATCTTTTTTTGATTAATCCTGCAGCCCTAATATGTGCCCTTTAATGCACATTAAAATGTTTCCCCTTTAATTAATCCACATAAACCTTATATTAAGAGATATACTGTAACTAGGACTACTAAGAAGATTATTTTCACTTCGGGTAGAAAATATAAATGTAGTGTTCGCATTCCTGGGCGACGCAGTGGCGTAGTAGGTAGTGCTGTCGCCTCACAGCAAGAAGGTTGCTGGTTCGATTCTTGGCTCAGTTGGCGTTTCTGTGTGGAGTTTGCATGTTCTCCCTGCATTCGCGCGGGTTTCTTCCGGGTGCTCCGGTTTCCCCTGCAGTCCAAAGACATGCGGTACAGGTGAATTGAGTAGGCAAAAATGTCCCTAGTGTATGAGTGTGTGTGTGGATGATTCCCACAGATGGGTTGCTGCGGCTGGAAGGGCATCCGCTACGTAAAAATGTGCTGGATAAGTTGGCGGTCCATTCCGCTGTGGCGACCCCGGATTAATAAAGGGACTAAGCCAACAAGAAAATGAATGAATGAATGAATGTTCGCTGTCCTTTAAAGGATGACTAGGCAGTTTTGATCTTTCTGTTTCCAGTCATATACATGAGGATGGATTGTTTTTTGCTTCAATGTGTGGGTGGTGGAGCATTATTATTACAGAAGGGAGTCCCATTTGGACTATAGAGGTTAATATTTTGAGATTTTTGCTTTGTTTCTCTAAATGAGTGACCTTTTATTGTATCTGAGAGAGCCTTACAGTATATATTACAGGCATTATCGGTGGCTTGCTGTTGGTTTTGGCTGGGATTTATCCTGCTTTATGATTCGAAAAATCACAAGGATGGAATTAGCAAGAAGCATACATTACGACTGCTGTGCGTAGCAGCTCAGCAAGCCAGAAATTTGCTGAGGCTTTCAAATTTGCGAGGAGGAGAAAGAGCAAGGATGAGACAGAGGAATGGGTCAGATGAGGTGAATACGACTGTGTGCACAGGAAAAATGGCTTCCCTTACTTCAAGCAGCAGCATTCTCAAGACAATAGAAAAGATATTCCTGATGGACCATTTTATGTACAGCTGAACACTCAACTTGATTTATCACTCATTCGTCAGATAGCATCAGCAGCTTACTGTCTGTATGAAACAAACCTGTTATCTTCAGCGGTCTCTGATTGAGTCTTCGTCTAATACAAGTGTCAGGAAAAGATCTTAGAGCCACACCCTGGCCATGCATAAAAACAAAAACCTCATTTCCTTTCGTGAGAGCTATCTAATTAGCATACTCCTAAAAATTAATAAATGGCATGGTGTTTTATTTGTGTTTTTCTATATTAGCTATATATTTTTGCTATAATTCAAATGGAGGACAGTTTAGGATAATATTATTTCAACCTATTATGAAAATGAAGAGGTTAGCATTGGTGGCATTGTTTTTTGGTAGTTTTCTAATGTACATGTTGCTTGGTAGAAATAACCTGGGAATCTGGTATCATGTTTGGTCTGACGTGCTTGTGGGTTATAGTGTAAATCATTTGGAAAATTAAGAATGGGGAGGTTGACTGAAATATATCTGTGTGTGTGTCTCTGAGTTCGAGAGGTATTGGATGGTGCAGTGTGGGGGTGAGTCTCGGAGGTTTTATGGGGTTGCACATCGCCTGCTGTGAGGGACAGAGATGATACAGATACTCTCTGTCAGCGTTTAGCAAATTTAGCAGCATGGACGAGGGCAGATGCAAAGGTATTGATTTAGTCAGCCTCTTGACCACAGCTACACATCAGCATGCGAACAACCCAAGACTGTAACTGTAGCATTATACACTAGTTTAAGTACAATTACAAGTGCTTTTTACGCTTTCTACCTGGTATAAAGGTGCATTTTCAGTGATCTGATCACAAGCTCTCTGTAAACATGCATTCAGCATGCTTTCATATAGGGCTGGGCGATAATTCGATATCGATAATTATCACGATATAAATTTTTTCGATAAAACGATAATGACAGTTCGATAATTGCTCGATAATATTTACTCACTATGCGTAACGTTGCGCAAGCATTTTGCAGTCTGCCCTTCCGGATGCCGCACGCTGTTCAAGTTTACAGCCATACAGTGTTAGTTGTACTTAAGAGAGTAAGAAAAAAAAGGGTAAAAAAGGTCAGAGCCACAGACAAGAAACGTCACTAGACATGAGCTACGTAGTTTTTTGCTATCCGACACAAAACAGCAACGTGCACTGCAAACTGCACAGACGACTCGTGTCATCAAAAGCAGGCAACACCACAAGCCTGTTTCACCTTATGAAGATGCTAAGAAATTACAGACCTAAACAAGTGCTGGAAAACCAGGGCAACTACCCAGCAGAGTCTCATGTCATCATTTTCGAAAGTCGTGCCTTAGGAGAAAAAACCCCAAAAAGACAGACGAAAGATATGACAGACAACACAATCTCAAACACATCCCAATGAACACTTGAAGCTTGCTCTACAGCAGTGGTCACCAAACTTGTTCCTGAAGGGCCGGTGTCCTGCAGATTTTAGCTCCAACCCTAATCAAACACATCTGAACAGGCTAATCAAGGTCTTAAATATACTTTAAACATTCAGGCAGGTGTGTTGAGGCAAGTTGAAGCTAAACCCTGCAGGGACACCGGCCCTTCTGGACCGAGATTGGTGACCCCTGCTCTACAGGCTGCATTAAGGATATTTACTCCACAACAGTTTCATATGTGACACTCCTGTATTCTTTCATCACACTCAACATCACTTTTATGGGAGGATGTGAATGAAGAAGATGAATGAATGATAACTAAAATTTTGATTGTAATTTCTGTGTTTTGGCACCTTGTTTTCTTTGGTGCATCTTAATGCCAGGTGTAAGTAAATCATCTTGGCTAACCACTTGTGTTCGGATCAATAAAAATGCATGTTAATATGGAATTAGAGCTTTGTGTTTTGCTGCAGGATGTTTGCTTTAATACTGCTTTCTGCATTGTACTCCATATCAAAGAGCTACAAAAACATTAATCACGCACAGTTTTCTGTGAGGAGCATGAATCTTTTCTCTTTCATGTTACATCAATAATGCTTTAGTAACTGTAATTTGGTTGTTTTATCCTTTGCCTGCTTTTGATCTTCCTGTTGACTTTCTTAGTCATAGCATATTCAGAGACATTTTCCCTATCCCCTGGACCTCAAAATACAATTAAACATATAGTCCGTACTTACAGTACAAAGCAGTTACATAGAATGTCAATAAATTATATAAAGAGATGGACTTTAATTGTTACAATGATTACTGTATTTGTTTATTAGTTGAGTCTGGAACCACAAAAACATTAATGCCTTCCCATTTCCATCCAAGGACCGAAAACTTTCCAAAGCAGAACGTCAGAGGTTTAAAGAGGAGGCAGAGATGCTAAAAGGCCTTCAGCATCCCAACATTGTGCGCTTCTATGACTTTTGGGAATCTCCTCTCAAAGGAAAGAAGTGCATTGTTTTAGTCACTGAACTGATGACATCTGGAACCCTGAAAACGTGAGTCACAAGATATGTTTAGGTTTGATTTGCTGTCTTCTACTCAAACCAGACCTGCTCTTTAGTATACATGCTTCTAAATGAATGCAGAATGTAATGAAGACACATTGGTCTCCCATTTGTTTGTGTTACTATTCAGGTATCTAAAGCGATTTAAGGTGATGAAACCTAAAGTTTTAAGAAGTTGGTGCAGACAGATCTTAAAAGGTCTTCACTTCCTCCATACGAGGACTCCTCCTATTATCCACCGGGACCTGAAATGTGACAATATCTTCATCACTGGTCCTACAGGCTCAGTCAAGATTGGAGATCTTGGCCTGGCCACACTAAAGAGAGCTTCCTTTGCCAAAAGTGTAATAGGTAACGTCAGGAGGGTGATAGGTTTATGATATTAGGCTATATTAAATATAATATTTGAAATGTTTAGACTCCAGAAATACAAAGGCTACATTATATATGTAGTAATTGATTCTCTCTTTTTATGTTTGCTTCCTCTTTTAGGCACACCAGAATTTATGGCCCCTGAGATGTACGAGGAGCACTACGATGAAGCTGTAGATGTATATGCATTTGGGATGTGCATGCTAGAAATGGCCACATCTGAATATCCATACTCAGAGTGCCAAAATGCAGCACAAATATATCGCAAAGTCACTAGCGTAAGCACTGACTCGGCGTTTATATTTTAAGAATGAAACTTTAAGTGAAAATGCAGTATCAGGTCTAACATAGAAGCGTCCTAATCATGAAACGTGTTTATACATGTTTTTTGTACATAAATTGTTCCATCTAGTTTAGTGGTGCATGTATCATGCAATTTCTTTCTCCTTTTATCAGTGACCTAGATAACAAATCTACTCATTGGTTGTTTTATTATGTCAACTTTTATAATTGCAATCAGGTACAAACAAATGATTGCCTTTAAAGAAATCACAGTTTTGGTGGTAATATTTGTGTGTTCCATATTTATTCATTTCATAGGGTGTGAAGCCAGCCAGTTTCTGTAAGGTGGCTGTGCCTGAAATAAAAGAAATCATTGGAGAGTGTATTTGCCATCGCTGGGAGGAAAGGTGAGTCCATCAGCTGAATAGTCCCCTGTCACATACCCATAAAGGTCAGAAGGCCCCTGCCCTTGTCTGATGTGCCACTTAACATATGACCAGACAATTGTTTCTTGTAATGCTGTGACTTCATGATATATTTACAGTAATTTGTATTTTAAGTAATAAAGCACTGCTAATGACTTATGTTGGCATTGATATGTGATTCTAGAGTTGTCTATTTCATGCATGCATTGTCAATCAGTGACATAGTTCATATAATTTGCTATAATACCAAAGCATTGTTGATAGTCCTTGTTTTGTAATTTAGGTGCATTACATGTGGCACCACCAGATTTATCAGCTCTTCACAAACAAAATTTCATTTTTTCCTCCAAAGGTACTCCATAAAGGACTTACTAAACCATGCATTTTTTGCTGAAGACACTGGGGTGAGAGTAGAGCTGGCTGAAGAGGATGATGGCAAAAAGTCTTCCATCGCTCTGAGGCTTTGGGTTGAAGACCAGAAGAAACTCAAGGGGAAATATAAAGACAGTGGTGCTATTGAGTTCAGCTTTGACCTGGAGACAGAAGTCCCGGAGTCAATCGCCCAGGAAATGGTGAACAAAAACAAATATATGCTTATAGTTTTTGATACGTGTTCTGAATGAAAAAGTTACATGATTTCTTCTTGCAGGTGGACTCTGGCTTCTTTTTAGAGATTGATGTGAAGATTGTGAGTAAGTCTATCCGTGACCGGGTGTCTCTAATAAAGTGGAGACGACAACGGATTGTCTCAGGATGTAATGGAAAAACCGAAGAGTGCAGCACTAAGACTGAGACACAGCATCTCCTTCAGGTGCCCTCCACGGGGCCACCAGTCGGTGGTACACCCAGTCTTCCATCCGAAACAGAGGAGGTACAGACTGAAGCAGTCAGCATGGTCTGCAGTGTCCCAACCAGTGAGACTACAGCTACACGTGAGAGACAATTAGGTGTTGTGTGAAAACTAGACTCAGCTGGTCAACAAAAGATATCCACATGAATGTTGACAAGATTAGTACAAAATGATTTGTACTGAAGTAGTCATGTAAATGTATCTAAACTAGGGGTGTCACGATTTCGATTTTTAATCGAAATCGATCGAAATTTATGCTCAATTCCGATTATCGAATCAAAAAATAGAATCGTCGATGCTGCCACGCCCCCATGTCACGTCAGCTTGGCTTGCCAAGCGGGAAAAAAAACAGGCTTGTTGAAGTGCTTGTTAAACTGCAGAAGCAGGAGACCCGTCGACAGAACTTAAACCCTCTCCTCTTTCAATGAAGTCGCCTGTGTGTAAGCATTTTGGATTTCCAGTGAGTTATGTTGACAACGTTCGTTATTTTTGCAAGCTCTGCTATGTACGTATTACGTACGGTTCGTCCGATAGACAACACCGGCATCGCGATCCTCCGCCCGCCCTCGTTACAAATCCGCTCGCGAAAAGTACACACTCAGGCCCTGTTTACACTGTCTTTGTTATTAAATGGCATTTTAGAACGACAACGATTTGACATCCACAGTGGCGTGTAGCATTTCTGAGCAGCCTTCCTTCCTCTCTACCTCTGAAAATGCACATCACGTGACCACACAGACGCACACACAGCCATGCGCTCGAGACAGCAGGTCCAGGCAGTCAGAGGACTGCTTCAATCTTTCACTCACTTGTACTTAGTCATTTTAGCGAACACCCCAGATACTGTTGGCTGGTTCCTGTTGGTTGTGCGTCTTTTTTACAGACGCCATTATAACGACACAGATCACTGCCTATTCACGAGTCCCGCAGAAAAAGTGATTGACAGGTGGTAATTATGTGTGTATCTTGCCTTTATTCATTTACTGTATGATTTGTTTATGGGTAAAACAAAGACCATGCAAGTCAGGTTACAAATAATTAATTGGTCATTAATTAATTATTCATAATCGAAAATCGAATCCTGCCTTTAGAATCGAAAATGTAATCGAATCGAGGATTTGGAGGATCGTGACACCCTTAATCTAAAGGTGCTTTTTCAACTGCATGGTATGATGCGGTTCAGTACGGCTCACTTTAGGAGCTTTTTTCTACTCTGTTTTGTACCCAGTACCTGGTACTTTTTAATACCACCATAGGTGAGGCCCATCCACTTTAAGCTGTACTAATCTGCAGTGGAAATGCAAAATGATCCGAACAAAACTGAAGCAAGCCGACGTTGCACTTAAATATATTATTTGCTACTTGTTTAACCATTCTTTTGCAATATTTACACAATTAAATCATGCAATAATTCCTTTGGTTTAATAACCTGAGTCTGCACTTTGTGTTGTTTGTCCTAAATAATGCAGCAGACAGCAGTGCAGGCTCAACAATGGTAACAGGAGCTTCGGGCAACCAAGACAGCACCTCTCAGCAGTCCCTTTCGGAGTCCATTTCCACTGCCCAAAGGGTCTTAAGCCCTCCAGCACAGCTTCTGACTCAGTTTCCACAGGCTGGCCTGCTGACATCTACTGCACATCTGCCTCTGGGGACTCAACAACAACCTGTTCTACAAATGCACCAAGGTGTCACTCAGCAAACAATAGACCATTTGTTCCATGGAGCCCAGCAACAACCTAGTCCTCGGCAACCCCAGGGAACCCAACAACAACAACCTAGTGCCCCACTGCACCAGGCTGCACAAGCACATGGATTGATGTCTCAAGCACCCCAGCAACAACCCACCGTTCAACTGCACCAGCAATATCAGCAGGCAACTCATCAGCTACATCAAGGGGCTTTTCAGCAATCCTCAGTACATCTGCATCAGAGCGCCTACCAGCAGTCACCTGTAAGTTTATTCCTAAATCATTGCAGTTAAAACTGTAGTAGAAAAGACCACCAAAGACCATTCTTTTCTCCTCTTAGCCTTTTAGTTTTTTATGTTTTGGCTGTCTGAATTTTTAAAATGTTTCTTTTTCTCACATTGTGACTGAACAAGCAGCGACATGGCAGTATTCCTGGTGACTCCCAAGGAATATTCTCTAATAACTTGGCGGGGACCAGGCGCAGCAGCACATCATTCCTCGACACATTACAGAGAAGGGCCGACCTACAAGATTTTTTAGAACGCCTTCATTATCAGGCATATAGCTGTCCCAAACCTGGAGCAAGTTCTAGATATAAAATAAATCAGTCGCAGTCTACAAGTGCCTTTGCAGGGTCTTCATCATTCACAAATGATGATCAGGAAACAGATATTTCTAAAGACATTGGAGACTTAGGACATAGATCAGAACAAGTAAAAATTCATTCTCAGTCAATGTCATTCGGTCGAAGGAATTCTGATATCCCCCCACATTACTGCCAGGCTTGTAGGGCAATGTTGCTGGGTGTAAGGTCAGGGGGTCGAGGGTCTCTTGGCCATGCTTCTTTCTCCCATATCCACCAAAATATGTCCACTGTATTCCCAGTTAAACCACCTTTGTCACCTGATCCGGCTCATCTATATTCAATTTATATGACTCAACAGTCTCCACATATCCCTCCAAAGCACGTTTCTGTTCCTAAGAACATATCAACTTCAATACCAGTTGAAGTCACCCCACCCTCTCCTGGACACGAAGGCCATCCTCCTGCTCAGGTTCCTGTCACAGGATTAAATCATACCACTGCCTTCTCCCCTGTCTATATAACAATACCCTCTCCAGTCCACACTTCTTCCAGACATACATCTATATCTTCTCCAGTTGATTTAGTCTCCCCCCTCTGGCCATCCTCTCCAGTGTCCCCTGTCTCCTTGATTGGGCCACATTCTCCTAGTTTGGGAGACAGCTCAGATTTGTCTCACCTTGATCGCTGTCTCCATCATATCATCAATCGTCGTACTAGCTCCCCTGTGCTAGCTGACAGGGCACAGCCTGGAGATGGCCACGGCGATTCTTCTATTAACAGGTTTCTTGGACTTCAGTTCCAAGCCAAAAGCTCTTTGTGTGTACCTCTATCACATCAGGAAACTTTTTCTGTGCAGGACAGTGAGGTTGGACCAGTTCTTGTGGTAGGTGAAAACAAAACGTGCAAGCTAAGATCCTAGCAAGAAAACGTAGAACAAAATATCGCTTTTGGCTCACCCATACTTTGCTTGGAGAAATGCAGCTTCCTGAATTTGTTGCATTAGATTTAAATGTAAATCCTTCCTAGTTCTAAGTCTATGTAGAATTTAAGAGTACATTTGTACTTTGTAGTTTCTGAACTAAGGGTGCTTTCACACCTGCCTTATTTTGTTCGATTGAATCGCACCAGAGTTCGTTTCCCCTTTTGGTACGGTTTGTTTGGGCAGGTGAGAATGCAGCAATCGTACTCGAGTGTGCACTAAAAGCGGATTAAATAAGCGTACCAAGACCTGCTTGAAGAGGTGGTCTCGTTACGCTTTCAAACAAACCCTGGATCGGTTCGTTTGTGGTGAGAATATGATTCGTACTAAAACAGGTCCAACCGCAAAAAGTACTGCGCGTTTTAGACTAATTCAGCTGCCGTAGGCCGATGCGCTGTGCATTATGGGATATGGAGTAAAAATATTTGTTGACAGTGCTTTACCAACAGAGAGGGGAAAACATTACCTGATGGATCGTTGGTAATATTTCCGCAAGATGACCATGTCGCAGTTTAGCTAAATTAATTCATGTCTCCTCGAGAAGTGATGAGCGATGCATAAACACTGTTTTCCAGCCGCGGCCGCGCTTAATTTTCGTAATGTATAGTTTGTCTAAAGCAGGGATACAATCAGCCAGCGCAGTCGTCCCTCCGGAGTAAAAGGTTTTGTTTACCTGCAGGAGTTCACTGGCATTTTCCCGCACGTAAATTCTGACCAATCAATAAGTAGTTTAGGAAATATGCTCAACAACATCTGGCCAATGAGAGATGTGGATTTTGTCAGATGACTGCATTTTGGTTCGTTTCAACTGGTTCAGACCAAAGCTAGCAGGGTGGCGTGAAAACGACCCAAAGATGGCAGAAAATGCAACAATGTATCATTTATTACCCTTGGTCCGGTCCAAATGAAGCGAACTACAGATGTGAAAGCACCCTAAACTGAACGAATTTCTCTAACCACTGCTATTTGCAAAAGAATAAGAAATAGGGCTGTTTTCAGTGGATTATTAAGTCCTTTTGAAGGACACAGTCTCTTGAAAGACTGCTAGAGGATGGCACAGCAAGCTGACTGAACAATAAATGACTGCTACTGCAACACTGCAAATTATCCTTGTCACCCTTTATGTGGTCCATTTTAGAGCAACATCCCCTGTGTGTAGAGCAAATCACTGCTCTGATGTTTGATATCATACATTTTCTCCTTTTCTTCCCTGTCAGTAGCTGATAATTTACCTGTCACATCAAACCCTGTGCTACAAATATCCTAAAGAACCGTTATTGGTTGAGAAGTGGTTAATTGCAACGGTTCCTGCATTAACATTTGTGTTTGTGCATGTCTTTTTCAGCCTTCTGCACAAACTGTTCCATCTAAGACTGTCTCTGCTCCAGCTACTCCTGTACCGCATGCCCGTCCACAAAGCATTCCTGCTTCTGCCCTTGTAGCACAGCAAAACCAGACAACTGTACCACTAGCCCAGGAGGTAAGTCTGCTGTAGATTTGCCGCCTAATAAATGAGGAGAGATGCATGCCTGTGGCTAGCAAAGAGATAGTTTATAGTGTAATTTAGTTCTTCCTTGTGTTTGTATTTCTCTCAGTTTCATCTCTATTTCCATCCTGAAGCTTTCCTGCCTCAGGTAGACTGTATAAACATCCTCAGTTTTTTTTAAATCTGAAAAAATTCTGGACAAATTTGGTTTTAGTCAAGCCATAATCGTATTAATTTATAAAATGTTCACTGAATAATACACAAATTCAGTTTAACCAACCACCAACCTAGTTGGAGGTAAATATATAACTACCAAAGTGTCTGGGAACAGTTGAATATGTGTTTATGAAATTAATAATTGTTTTTTTTTTCCTTTATCTGTTTGTCCATCCCAGACTTTATCAACTCTCCAGCCACTAATGCAGGCATCCACAGATGGTCAGTCTATTCCACAGCATCTATTACAGTCAGCATCTTCAATGCTCAGTACCCTACCTCCACAACCACAACTTAATATTCAGACACCACTTCTCCAGCCTCTACAAATTTCCACAAAGGTGAGTTTGTGAAAATGGGAAATTGGCATATTTGCACTACCAATTTTTCGGATTTCTGAAGTTTATTCTGTAGCCAGAGTGAAATCTGTTCAACCATAGATGAAACAGTTGATGGATTTTCCAAATTGTACCTGTAAATATGTACTGATTCCTAGCTTACCTCTGGCTGTTTATGTTTTTATGATTTTTGCTCTTTATTCTTCAGTTTCCTTCGACATATCCTCTTTTACCAGAAGGGGGCACATCTACAGGGACAGAACCTATATCTTTCTCCTCAGTCTCTTACTCTTCTCCTTATCCCACAAATGCTCCTCCTGCATCATCCCCCTACTACTCACCAAGCCCCATCAGCGCTCCCCTTCCCATAATACCCATGCAGAATGTACCTTGCATACTAGGATCAGGCACACCTGTATCCACCCCTCTCAATGTTCCCACCCCTATACCTCTCCTGGCTATGGCCCTCTCCCCACCCATGCCTCCACCAGAGCAACATCTGCAACAGATGTTCTCCCCAATTCCAACACCAGAAGGTGCCCTATACCAACCTCAACCCCAACCAACACAGCCCTCCCTTCCCCTTCCAAATCCAGCATCTCTCCCTCAGCAAGACCCGTCTATTCCTGAACCTTTTAAAGAGGTAAATTCTGTGCTTTCTTTCCTGCTTTGTGCAAGGATTGATTAATGTATGGTGAATGTGTGTCAGAATATTTCTATGATCACACAGGTGTTAAAGCACAGTAGTTATTTGGAAAGGGACAGCATAATGGCAATACATTAATCAAGATTGGTGCTTTAGTTAATTGTCACAGCAATCAATGATGCAGGATAATTAATATTATTATGAGACCCTTACAATTGAGGTTAAGGCTCTTCTTGCATAATGAAACACACCGTTTTTTTCACAGGAATACTCTCACCATGAGGAATTGCAGATCCTGGCTCCATCTCACACTGTTATGTCACAGATTCAGTCTCCTCCACAGGACAGTAAGTCAGATACAAAGTTTACCAATGTCCAAGCCTTTTCTGAGACAGTGGAGCATCCTCTGCAGTCTACTGGCATTCAGAGAGCATATGCTGTTCCTGAGAGTACTGGCACAGCTAGTGCAACTCAGCAAAGGGCAGAAACTTCTGCAATGCCCAAACTCCCAGCACCAGAGCCCTGCCCATTTCAACACAGCACTGAGGTAACATTCTTTATCGGACTATAAAGTAGTGATGGGTCGTTCATGAACGATTCGTTCTTTTTGAACGAATCTTCAATATGACTCGGGAACTACGAGTCCTCTCAAGGAGTGATTCGTTCATCCGCGCATGCACACATTTGTGCAGGTAGTATCGTTAATTTCAAGTCTTCATCACATTGGCAGAAGCCAATTATACGCGTTTAGAGCCGGAATAAGAATTGATCCGCTCACCTCTCGAGTCCTTGATCGGGTCTGAGTCACTCGTTCCTCACGGGCCAATCATATGCGTTTAGAGCCGGAAAAAGTATTGAAACGTTCATCTCTCGAGTCCTCTATCGGGTCTGAGTCACTCGTTCCTCACGGGCCAATCATATGCGTTTATAGCGGGAAAAAGAATTGATCCGATCATCTCTCGAGTCCTCTATCGGGTCTGAGTCACTCGTTCCTCACGGGCCAATCATATGCGTTTAGAGCCGGAAAAAGAATTGATCCGCTCATCTCTCGAGTCCTCTATCGGGTCTGAGTCACTCGTTCCTCACGAGCCAATCATATGCGTTTAGAGCCGGAAAAAGTATTAAAACGTTCATCTCTCGAGTCCTCTATCGGGTCTGAGTCACTCATTCCTCACGGGCCAATCATACGCATTTAGAGCCGGAAAAAGAATTGATCCATTCATCTCTCGAGTCATCTATTGGGTCTGAGTCACTCGTTCATCACGAGCCAATCATACGCGTTTAGAGCCGGAAAAAGAATTGATCCGTTCACCTCTCGAGTCCTCGATCGGGTCTGAGTCACTCGTTCCTCACGGGCCAATCATACGCGTTTAGAGCCGTAAAAAGTTTGTGCATTGATCAATTGATCATTGATCAAGACTGTGCATTGATTAAGATTATATGTGACTGTCAGTGTAACGTGAATGAACCCCTGACATTTGAAGACATGAAGAGGTGAGCTGAGCAAAGAGAAAAAAATGCCTTCATACACAAAAGAGCAGGTAAACATTCAATTATTATTTTCTCCTTGTTATATTCTACTTATGACTTATTTGTCGTGTAATCAACCTTTTGGGCTAGTTGTAGATGTGTTTGGAAGCAATTCGTAACATTTTAATAATATTTTGGCAAATTGAACCAAACGAACGAAATGACTCGAAAAAAGATTCGTTCATCTTGATGAACGAGACTCAAAGATCCGAGTCAGTAAAATGATCCAAACTTCCCATCACTACTATAAAGTGTTCATAAAACTAAGACAGTTATAGATCAATTATTTAAGTATTATATTTTCCTTACAGGCACCTGCATCTATTCCTCTCCATGCTTTTGTGTGCGACAGGTAGGTAGACGCTGGTTTGCTCTAAAAAGCTTGCAGACATCAAAGAAACATTATTGTGGTGCTTAAAGTTTTAAATGTAGTTTTATGTAAATGTTTAGCCTACCATCATGCTATGTTTCTTTTTATTCATGTGAATTATTTGACAGACAGCACTCAATGCATTACAACAGTAGCAGATTTCAAATTATTTTGACTTTTTAGCCTAAATCAAGATGCAGGATCTAGTAAAGAAATGAGTGACAGCTATGAAGGATCCACCGGTGGAGGAAAAGGTGATGGCAAACCCAGAAAGCATCACCGCAAATCTGCTCGCACACGTTCACGCCAAGAAAAAATTAACAAGCCAAAACTAAGCATGTTAAATGTAAGTATTAAACATCTTCTATTTAAATACAAATTTTGCGGTTATTTCCTAAATGTCCTTATATTTTCAGGTTAGTAATACGGGTGACAAGATGGTGGAATGCCAGTTGGAGACACACAATCATAAAATGGTGACTTTCAAGTTCGACCTAGATGGAGATGCGCCTGAAGAAATAGCCACTTATATGGTGAGGTTAATGTTCCACCCAGGTTTGTAGAGTATTAAGAAATATTACTGTGGTGCTTAAAGTTTTTAATTTAACTTGATGTACGTTTGGAGTCCACCATCAGATTTAGTTTCTCCTATTTGTGTATTAGGTGGAAAATGGTTTCATTCTACCAATAGAAAAGGAGATTTTCATAGATCAACTAAAAGACATTGTTGACAAGGCAGAGGATATTTTAAGTGAGGACATGGATGGAGAGAAGACATCAGAACTTGGGAAAGGACAGACACCTGGAGATAAAGGAAGAGAGGTAATTAAGGGAGCCTGTTAAAGGTTCAGACATCTTAAATTTGGAATTTAACCAACTAAATTCGGTCTCTTACTGTTACTCTCCAGACAATAAATGGACAGCAACCTGGGATTCCCCAGGCAGTTTATCAGCAAAATGGTAAACCTTCTTCCTAATTTAAAATACATGCACACCAAATGCTCGCTGATTTATTGTATCAGTATGCAAGCCTTTAGTACTGTATCTGTTCAAGTCCTCTGTTTAGTTCTGCACACAGGCAAGAGGTGGTTCATCATCTGCCCTGTAGAAGAAGCTCCTGCAGCAAGTCAGGATGGATGCTCAGATGGAGGTCCATCTACACAATCTCCATCTACAACAACAATAACTGAAGGAACAGCCACTGCTCAGCCTGTAGAGAGTGCATCAGTACAACCACCAGAACCCAGCACAGGATCTGCTTCCGCTTCTATGGGTAATGTCAGGTTACCCATTATGGGTAGTAATACTGCCTTGGGGTTGGTTTAAACAATTCAAACTTGATGCATCACAACACAATAATCTAGACCAGTGTTTCTCAACTGGTGGGTCACGACCCAAAAGTGGGTCGCGGGAACATTTTCAGTGGGTCGCAGAGTGTGTAGTCAAAAAAAACAACAAAAGTAAAAAAAATTTTACTTTTTTTTTTGCTTATACCGGACTTTTATTTTGAAATTAGTGCGCGACAACCCTACCGTTTGACATGTAAAAGTTCATTTAATTATACCAACAAATATGTTGAAGCGCAAGTTCGACCCAGAATATGTAAAGTATGTATTCACATATATTGACGACAAAAAAGACTTAAAGCCTCAGTGTCATGTAGTGAAGTGCTCTCATAAGAGAGCATGAAGCCTTCTAAATTAAGACGAAATTTAGAAAGACAACATGTTTTATTAACATGGTAAGTTCATGATAACTGAACATTTTCTTACCCTAACCACTGTTTACAGTATTTGTCGTTTTTACTTTGTAATATTTCTATAAATTTATCCATTTTTAAAAAAAATGACAGCAATAAAATATTTATTTGTAAGTCTCAGTGAATGTCTTATGATTTATCTGTCACTACTTGTGTATGTTAACAAATAAATACAAATGAATTATAATTCCTAAAATTGTATTATAGTTCCTAAAAATGTGGGTTGCGGCTCATTGACCATGTAAAAATGTGGGTCCCATGGCCAAACCAGTTGAGAACCCCTGATCTAGACCACATATGAGGTCATGCAGAAAAGACACTGTATGTTCATAGTGCTTATTTATTTAGCCTATCTGCTTCTGTTGTGAACTAGGAAACTTTAAGATAAATATAAATTATAAAAAGTATCTGCAATATTGTGAGAAACAATCATGAATATACTAATACAGCTGTTCTCCTTTCACTACACTAAAATGAGCATATATTCTTTATTTTTAAGAAAAGGTTGGCTACATTTTCTGCTTTGTTTCATTCTGCAGATTCAGAAACCTGTGCCACAGCGCCTCCATCTGGAGGAAGTGATCCCTATGGGGTCTGGAGCCCCCTCTCTTTGACAAATACTGATCCTCTTTCTCTGGCTGCTCTTTCCCAAGCTCCTCCTGCCCCGCAAGCAGCTATGATGCCAGCACAGCCTGCTTCACATTCAGAGGAGGGCCAAAATTTGGGCTCTACCCAGGTCAGTGTACAGCAGTCCCAGCCCTGCATAGATCCTCAAAGCTCTCTTTTTGTGGAAGAGACTCAAAGTGGCAGATTAGACTCGGTCTCCGCAATGCACACCGCTCAGCAAATGGCTGAAATTGCATGTGCTGCCTCATTGGTGGAGGACGTGCCCTGCTGTCCCTTGGTCATGCCGTTGTCCCTTGAAGTAAGCAGCGGGACGCAGAAGCCATCCACCGTAATGCCGCCACCATCACAAGACAGTACATCTGCTCGCGAACAACTCCAATCCATTACATCTAATCGAGCGGAGCGTGGCCTGCAACCTGTGGTGCTGCAGCAGCCTGTTTCCACTGTAAGTGGATCTAAGGCTCCTTCCCTGCCTCAGAGCCCTGCTCCTTCACAGCACCACTTTGTCCCTGGTGAGTCAGATGGAGAGGGGCGTAGCAGAGGAGGGTTTGTAGACAGCACTATCAAGACTCTGGATGAGAAATTGAGGAATTTATTGTACCAAGAGTACGCTCCGATGTACCCATCGGGAAGTGCAGCTGAAACTCCAGGATCTGGTACAGAGTATATCCAATCTCCACCAGGACCTGAGAGTGCCATGGGAGGGTCAGGAACCAGCACACCTAGTCTTATAGGAGAGGGACGATTCAGGGCAGGTGAACAGCTGGTAAGTTTAATCTCCAACTTTTAGTCTTGCATATTTCAGAACATCACAAGATTTTATTTATTAGGAATGATACTTCTTTTGTAAGTCAGCTGTCACCAACAGCTATTCCCTTGCTTACAGCATGTCTGGATAACAATTTTGAACTGATAAATGTTTTAAACTTCAGAACTTGAGTATGATGATGAATCATCACCAAAAAGTATTGCCTTTTTGTTTTGAAGCCACAGATCCCAGAGCGGGTAGACAGTTTAAGCGCTCTCAGCGACTCTGCAGTTGGAGGTTAGACAATATTTTGTCCTTTTATTTTCTTGATAAACACTATTTACAAACAGTATAAAAGCCATGTTTCTCTACAGTTACTGTGTCAAGGAGACATGTGATGCCACACTCTACATCTTGTTCTGGATCTAGAAATCGATATAAGGTATACTGTGCACAGCAATGGTTTGATTTCTGCTGGAAAAGGTTTAAAGACCTTTTATTAATCTTCAGTTGAATAATCTGAGAGCCACTTTGTGGTAACAACATAGTTGTTTGCAGTGTTGGGCAGTAGCATCGCCACAAGTAGTGACGCTACTAGCTTTGCTACATTTCTCAGTAGCTTTGCGGTAGCGTCGCTTCTTTCTAAATCAAGTAGCTTTTCAGTAGCGAAGCTATTTTATTAGTCAAGTAGCGCAGTAGCGTCCACAAAGCTACATTTACCAATCGTGGATCAATAAGTGAAGGCACAGACAATTACAGAGCTGTGAAGCCATTAACTGCGTCCCAAATGGCACACTATACACTGTGCACTCATGCACTATGTACTTATGCACTTACACACTCAACAGGATAGTATATGTATGTAGTGTCGTCCCAAATGGCACACTAATGTGTTTTTACTAAGCGGAAATTCAAACCGTTTCCCTGA
The DNA here is from genome assembly GCF_052040795.2 of Danio rerio. NCBI lineage: Eukaryota > Metazoa > Chordata > Actinopteri > Cypriniformes > Danionidae > Danio > Danio rerio. Next base: position 40,072,410 of record NC_141031.1, read on the forward strand.
TGACGTTTGACGGTTGCCAAATCAGTGAAATAAACGACCGAATTATCAGATAATACCTGCCGTGAGTATTGCCGCATTCACCATCGGGAGGCGCTAAAATCACTCTCGTAGGAGAATTTTGCTTTCACCATCCAAAATAAATAAAGTTATTCAACATGTGCATCTGATAGCTCCGCCCCTTCCTCTACGTGAGCAAACCTGCGGTCGTTGAGTGCGTGAAGTGTCCATCATTACACACTTCATTTTAGCAGCTGAATGAGTGCATCATCCGGGTAATTAAAGTGCACTTATTATTTTTAGAGTTTTCAGTGTGAACGCACTACTTACACTATTTATACTACAAAATGGTGTAGAATAGTGCATAAGTATGCGATTTGGGACGCAGCTATTGTCTAGCCGATGAAAGTAAATCCATAGCTGCGTCCCAAATCGCATACTTATGCACTATTCTACGCCATTTTGTAGTATAAACAGTGTAAGTAGTGTGTTCACACTGAAAACTCTAAAAATCATAAGTGCACTTTAATTACCCGGATGATGCACTCATTCAGCCGCTAAAATGAAGTGTGTAATGATGGACACTTCACGCACTCAACGACCGCAGGTTTGCATACATAGCGGAAGGGGCGGAGCTATCGGACGCACATGTTGGATAACTTTATTTATTTTGGATGGTGAAAGCAAATTTCTCCAACGAGAGTGATTATAGCGCCTCCCGATGGTGAATGTGGCTATACTCATGGCAGGTATTATTTGATAATTCTGTTGTTTATTTCACTGATTTGGCAACCGTCAAACGTCATTAGGGAAACGGTTTGAATTTCCGCTTAGTAAAAAAACATTAGTGTGCCATTTGGGACACCACTTCATACATATACTATCCTGTTGAGTGTGTAAGTGCATAAGTACATAGTGCATGAGTGCATAGTGTATAGTGTGCCATTTGGGACGCAGCTAGTATGATGGCGAGCCGCGAGAAACATGATTTCTTCTTCTTTCTGTTTTATGGTGGTTGACAACAAACTTTTTGGTGCGTTACTGCCACCTCTGGTAGGTGACGTCGCAAACCAAATTAGGCTAGCACGAGAAACTTCCTTGATGGAAAGATGACTGAGGGAGAGCAATTATTTCTGAAGCAGGATTTTTCATGACCATACCTCGAGAAGTACATGTTAAGATGCAATAACTTAATTTCTGATGCTGTGCTCAAAAAATACTTCAGTAATTTATAGTAAGTACTACTATAAATTACTGCATTATGTAGTGTAATTTATTAATGAAGAGTTGTAAAATATATACAATATGCATAACACTTATGTCAAAATATTTCTCTTCACTATAAATTACTATAGTATTTTAAATGTGTAACACCTGCTTTTATTGGATTTTTTTGTTTTAGCTGTTATATACTATAATGTGTTTTTGTTTAGTACAGCATATTATTTACAGTAAATAACTGAACTGAATTATTATGCCTCATATGTTTCATTGACAGTTTTGATTACTAATATGATTGACTTGGATTTATTTGCTTCGATTAAAAAATAAAAATTGCAAAAATAGCTTAGATGTAGCTAAGCTACTTTTGCCATGTAGCTTTTAGCTTAGCTTGCTACATTTCCCAGGGGGAAGCATTTAGTGTAGTTATGCTACATTTTAGAGTAGCTTATAGCTTAGCTCACTACATATTTCAAGTAGCTTGCCCAACACTGGTTGTTTGTCATAGTAATGTATTAAGTCAATTCTTGTGAAATCAGCATTTTGTCTTCTTTTTTGATTTGATTTACTTTTCTGGATTAGATGGTGCCAAGCTCCACTGACATCTTGACAGGTCAAGGTCGAAAGCAGCGCAGCCTGAGCAGCACGGCATCTCCAGCACACCCTGGTGGATTTTTGGGAGAATGTACCATGTACGAAGAGCCGACTATGTCAGCTACTACAGTTGGCAGGTTCTCAGTGGTCAGCACAGAAGACGAGGTCACGCGTAGAAAGTACAGTAGCAGATATTCAGCTCCACCTGACTTTTATCTGGACGCTCCACCTCCACTGACCAAACGGGGGTCTTTGCCAAGGGCGCAGACCTCGACTTCAGCAGATGCCACAGTTTGCACACGATTTATGTCATCTGACTCTGGGGCAGAAAGCAGCCCTGCAAAAATGGCACCTACAACCCCATCCCGGCATGGCAGGTCTGAAAGGAGAGGAAGCGACCTCATGAAAAGGGCAGTGGCTTTTCTAAAGCGCTCTGGCCGCAGCAGTAGTGTGCAAAGCTCTGATTCACCAAGCCGGAAAGGAGGGGTGTATGGATCCTATGTCAGCAGTGACAATGACTCAGAGATGGAGGACTCAGATATTAAAAAGGAGCTTCAAAATCTAAGAGAAAAGTAAGTTTATCTGTGAGCCTGTTTTTTTGTTTGGTTTGTCTTTTGGATGAATACTAAAAGAAAAACAATGTTTGCATCCTCTACAGGCATATGAAGGAGATAAGTGAATTGGAGGCCCACCACAGAGAAGAGATTGAGCTTCTCTATGTCAGATTAGGAAAACCACCACCTCCAGGTCTATACATCCCACCCACAGTGCCCCCTGCTGGACGCAAGCGCAGGACCAGCAGGCACAAACTAAAAGCTGGCAAACTGCTCAGCCCTCTAGTACAACAACTGAGAAATGTTGCTTCTAAAACTGGTGACTCCAGCAAACCTAATGATTTAACCAAATCTGGTAAGAAACTATGACTCCGCTACTAAACACCTTAATGGATTAGTTTATCCGCTTGTTAAGTGGTGACATGTTTGTGACGGATGTAATACCATTTCCGGGTCCAAGCCGCCACTCATTTGAGTGGTGAAATCATTCGTTTATGATCACGTTTTATTCCTATCACACATTAAAGTTAATTTCATATAAAATCATAGTGTACACAACAATCTCTGGGCTTGCTGCATAACAAATACCAAAGTTTTAACAATTTATAAAAAATTAATCACTTTCTGGTCATCGGATATTAGGCATGGACATATATACTGCGATCGTGATTTTCGAAAGCCTTAAATCGCTTTGTAAACGTTTATTATTACCATTTCATGAGTCTCCGCATTCAGTTGAACAGAGCGCTTGGACCCGGAAGCAGCTTCGCGTGACGTCACACTTAACAAGCGGATAGGTTAGGGAAAGGGTTAGAAATTTTAGAGCTTCCTCTTTCTCCATAGACAGCAAGGTTCCTGACTCAAAGTCCAGAAAGGTACCAAAAATATAATTAAAACAGGCTATATGCCTTCAGCGGTTCAATCAGAATATCGTGAAGCTACAAAAATACTTCTGTGCACACACAAAACTAAAAAAAAATACTTTATTAAGTATCTTTTAACAAGTCTCTTCTCCTCATTGTCAGTATATCACACATAAACAACCAATGAACGAGTCCTTACTGTATAGAGAATGAGGGAGCTTTGCGATTTCACCTAAAATATCTTAATGTATGTTCCACAAACAAATGAAGGGTTGGAGGTTTGGAACGACATAAGGGTGAATAATTAATAACAGAATTTTATTTCTGAATGAACAGTTTAAAATTTGAAACCCTCCCAAAAACATCATAACAGCTAATATCTTTTTCAGCTGAGGCGGTCCCGAGCTTGAATGGATCTCCTGCCAGGGCATCCAACTTGTCTGATGGCAGGCCTTATTCTGGAACCGGGACTCTGCCTTGTTCTGTTTCTGAGCCAGTTCAGACCCAACAGCCCTGCTCTCTCAAAGGATCTCTGTCTTCCGACAATATCTACTATGGTGCACAGGGAGAAGGACCCGTGCCACGCAGCCAGCCTGCCCAAGGTGATAAAAATTCCAAATTTTCAGCATACACCTTGAGAGAAATATCCTTCAGGCAGTAAAATAAAGTTGCCATTGTACCAGACCTTGTATCCTGGCATTATCAATTGATCATTCACCTGCAAAAAACAAAACAAAAATATCGCATGGAATTTACTTTAATAATGATAACATTTAAATTTTAGACATGGATGTGTCTAATTTTCCCTAAATATTAATATATATATATAGTTTATATATTTTATTAAGAGTTTTTAGAATAATCATTTAGCTTTCAAGTAAATTCAATCGTAGTGATTCTTACTCTCTCACCTCTGTACTTGTGTCTGCAGGCTGGCCTCCTTCTCCCCAGGCGTCTGCGCAGGTCACCTATAAATCCAGTAGTAAACCACGCGCTAGATTCCTCAGTGGGCCAGTTTCTCTGTCCATCTGTTTGTATCTCTCTCCTTTCCGCCATTCTCCATATCATATGTTGGGAGTCTATCTTTCTCCCGCTCTCTTCTCTTGAATCTTTCTCCCACTTTCTTCTGCTCATCAGCATTCATGCTTGATCCTTGATCATATGTGATCATTCTGTTATTATTTGTATCATCAGTTTATCCTTAATTTTTTTATTTAATTCAGTTGTTTTTGATGGCGATGCTGTTATGCTTCTAAATACTTTAACACGCTGCACGGCTTCACAGTAATCTTGCTTTAATTATTCTCACTTTAAAGTTTTGCAAGCCCAAACCACCACTGTTATACCATTAATTATTTTCTGTTTCAGTATTTTAATATTTTGGCCTGTAATACCTTACATCTAATTCACGTTTATATTGCAGTTGTTATTTTTAAATGACACATTCCATGTATTTATGTGATTATGCACAGTGATTTTCAAAAAAGAACTAATCTGAATAATTTTTCTTTTGTGTAGGGTCAACACTTAAGCGCCTGTGTCTGGGTAAAGAACGTGGCAGCAGTAAATATTCTCTTTTCTAAATTACTGACCCTGTTAACGCATAATTCTAGAGCATTCACAGTGTAATTTCAGTTTAATAAGATATTCAGTATAATCAAACACGCTGTATGTTGTATTTCAGTTCATTCGTGATTGTTTCATAGGATCTGGAGCATCATCAGGTGCCTCGAATCAATCCCCTATGCCTCCTGGATCCACTCCTCCTCCTCACCAGCCTGTTGGCCTTGCCCAAGCACAGACAAACAACAGCAACAACAAAACAGATGCTTTCACTCAGCAGCTTCACCGACTGGTGGATAACTGGGCAGAAGGTGTGAGGGCTCCTTCACGCTCACGCTCCCTCAGTCTAAGACCACAGCAACTGACCAGAACCAGGATCTGGAGTGCAACAGAGGTGAAACTATTTAAAATAATCGATAAATGACGTAATATACATTTTGGTTACTCACTCTCATGACACTACAATTTTTTTCAGAATGTCTATCAATCAAATTGACACAGATGGAAGCTTGTTCCCACCAAAAAAAGAGTATGTTTACACTTGGTTTGGTTCCGTTAAAATAAAGGGGGCTTTCACACTTCATGGTTTCCGCTATATTCATTCTTCCATGGCGGGGCGACACGCCAAAATTGATCCTGCCACGGCTACATTACAGCTTCTCATTCAAAACATTGTCGTGTTTTTTTAAAGGGTCACGAAACACCCAACACACATTTTTTGAGCTGTTGACATGTGTCCCACACTACTATAAACACTATTAGGACACCTATATTTCACTAAAAAGTGTAAATTGGTTGTTTTTGCGTTATTTCAAGCAAATTCGTACTTCCGGTTTGAAACAAATTTTTGAAGCTGCGTCACGGCCATGACATAATAGCGTGTATTCCAGCGTGCAGACTGGACGTCTGTGCCAGAGTGTGTCTTATTACGTCTTTCAGTGTGATGCATTAATGCATGAGTAAGACTTGGTTCAAACCAATCAGCGCGCTCTATTGTGCAACTTCATTAATATTCATTACTGTCAGAGTGTAGACGGCAGAGACGCCACGTTGTGTTGGCAAAACAAGAGTGAAGTGTTGCTTTTATAGTTTGCTGCAGTTAAGTTTTGTTTTCATTTTCTCTCTGTTAGAGCTCAGCTGGCGTCACTTGTGGATTAACAGTGTACGCGATGCGCAACAACATTAGTTGTATTTTATTCGTATCAAACAAACTATTGCACCGAGTGTAAACAAGTTAGCACTAACAGTTACAACCAAACTATAACCTCGTGTTGGATTTTGTGACCGGAATAACACACGCGGATTTCTGACACTACCTGCCGTGTGCATCTAAGTTTCCGGGAAATGCTGAGTTTTTTTTTTCTCTCATTCGCCGTGCGGTATCAAACGTTCCATGAAAAATACACGCTTAGAGCAGCGCCTCGAATCAAATATCACGTTTGTCGGGAGGGACATGAATGAATTCCCTGAATGAAAGAGCCAAACTGCAGTTAAAGTCCAACATTTAATAATTTGGCAAATAATTCGACTACAGATGTCCATGTAAACACAGTCACATTGTCCGCTGTGGTTGTGTGTTTTGACTCTGAAATTCAGCGCGCCCAAATAGACACTCCCACACCAAGCCTCTTTTCTTCCTCCGACACTCCTCCCTAAACAGAGCTGGACAAGCCCAGTTTTCTGACTTTTTCCAAAGTAGAGGTGTGAAAACACACTGCTGAAACGAGGGGGTTTCATGGCCCTTTAAATAGCGGGTGATAATCGCATCAAAACGTAATAAGATAAGTGAATTATAACAGAACAAACTTTTCTGTAACCGCAGTAGTGCTGTGTGCTGTTTGTTTAACTCTTTAAGGTTACGTGCTGACTGACTGGCTGATGCGTGAAGCCAGCAAACACGATGTAAAGCCGTTTCACTGTACTTCAGGACACATTAATGTCGCTCTGTAGGTCTATTAGAGACTTTCATAAATATTCCTAGCAAATGTAATAAATGTTGGAGACATACTTGTTACATAAACGCACTGAATCACAGCGTTTATTTGAGAGTGCAAAAGAACATGCGCTTGAGCAGTGTATATTTGAGGGGGTGTTCAAGAAGTTTTGTGCATGAGCAAAAGAAATCAGCGCGCAAGCAAAGAGATTCACATGCTGCAGGCTATTACATAAATGCGATCTCGAATTGTAATTCTGCACTCACAACATTTGTCATTGAAATAACACCATAGGTAGTTAGTAGATCTGAGTAAAAAAGGCCTGCCGCCATAGCTGGAAAAAATCCTAGAGGAAACACTGCACTTGGTTCAATTGCCTGAACTGTACCCAAGTTTGATTGTCCCCCTTTGCCACCGTCTCGGTTGGTTTGTGTTCACATTGTCTTTTTTTCTTCTGAACTCTGGTATGCTTGCGTCATCAAACAGCTGTTTTGTGTACAGCGGTTGCTAGGTGACAGACACGAAAGCAAAGCACCAACATGGAAAGACGTCCGCATATCACGGTCATTCTGCTTTTACTCAAACGCACAGAAAGCGAATCGCGTCTATCTGCAGCAAAAATATTACAATCGTTCAGAACATCACGTGAAGCTGTTTTTAGAGGAGACAAGCAGACAGACATTATCACTGTGTTTGCACTGGCTCAGTCCTACCTGTCCCCAAAGTACAGTACGAGATACACAGACACACACATACACATGAATGAACATTATAAAAACGATAGTTTGTTGTAGTGTTGGCAGTTCATTCTGTTATTTGGTAGGATTGCATTCATACCAGAAGTGAATCGGACCAGAGTTTGCGTGAACTGTCCCCCAGAACACCTCTTTCAGGCAGACTCGGATATGGTTTGTGGATGCGCACCCGAGTTCAGAAGACAATTTCACACTAGCTAAACGTACCGTACTCTGACGTCAAACGAACCTAGGTGCAGACCAAAAGTGCTAGTGTGAAAGCACCTAAACTCTGGCTTGCTCTGTTAGACAATTCATTTGAATAAGTGTGAACATTATTGTCCAAACTTCTGGGAACCTAATAAGTTCACAGAAACTGCTGAAAAGATGAGTCTTGACCCGGTTTCAAACAAACTCTGGTGCAGTTTGACTGAAATATGAATCTTACACTGACCAAATATTTTTCAGCAAACCCAAAATTGGACAGAAGCATGTTGCACCATTTGTATGTGCGAAAGAACTGCTAGTGCTCTTTTGACTTATTTGGACAATTTATTATCAGCTGATTAAAAGATTACAGCATTATTTTATATGTTCATATAATGTCTTATTTGTTATATGCTCTTTTGTCTTAAAAGATATGCCATAATTGCCTTTTTTTTTAGGAATTTGGTCTACAGTGTGAACACTTTTTAAACCAGGACTAGACTAGGGCTGTGCGATATGGACAAAAGAAACCTATCACGATTTTAACAAACAGTGTGAATCTGAAACATATTTCCAAAGGAAAATAATTTGATCTTTTTCAAAGACCCTTAACATGTCTTTAAAAACGATAGGCTCTAAAACAGGCATAAGGCAAAAAAAAAAAAAAGGTGTAACAAATTGTCTCTAGAGCAAACCTATGGAAAAACAAATAAATAGACTACTGTGTGTGTCTATGTGTGCACGCACATCGTCAAACTCAAGTAAGGCTCTGATGTTCTGCTTGACCACATATCAGTATTTGCGTGTACTTTTCTACGAGTCCAGATTTTTTGCCATCCATAGATTACAGACCTCTTTGTGATGCTGCTGTGAAATAGGCCGGTCGCATATCGCGTCTTTTACATGCACAATTCCAATAGAGGCGTGCGCATATTAAAAGTGACACATGTGTGTATTCTAGGCTCACCCAGTTAAAAAAAGTCTTTTCAGACAAACTTTCAATTAAATTTTTCAGAATAACGCACCGTGAGTTACGTAACAAGAGCTGATCGAACAGCTTCATTCTCTGTATAGAACACACACATTTTAGTAGACTAATTACCTCAGACAAAAGCAGAACACCCAAACATAGTGCTTTTGAATTTTCTCCATAAATAAATCTTGTGTCTAAGCTGCAGCAATGTTTTGTTAGTTTGCACATTGAATATGCTGAAGGAAACTACGTTCCTCGTGCTTTCCACCCGCTTTTAGAGGCAATATATGATTGACTTACAAATTACCTGGTTCTTTGATAGATCAGCGTTCCTGTTTCCAAAGCAATCCCACACCACAGTCGTTGGCTTTCTTCTGTGCTGAACTCATCATGCAGCCTATTTGTCATGAAGCTTAGTCTCCTGTTTAGAAGTGCATGATACTGTTTGTACTTGCAAAGTTTCTTATAGTCAGTTAAATGTCTGTTGAAGGAGCAGTATCAACAGATATTTAGAAGACTGTCTACTAATACTCAAATGGACCATCAAAATAAAATGTTACCCACACTTTTTATATTGTATATTTATGTGTTCGCATATATTATATCTCAATATGTCATCTATTAACTATTATCTCAATATGTTATCAAGTCCAACAATTATGACGACCCCCCCCCCCCCAGATATAAACCCAGAATTGCAATTAAAATCAATATAATTTAAGGTTTTTGAGATAAAAAGTCACAATCTATTTAACTATGGTAAAAACAAGCTTCAGCGCTCAATGTCTCCCTTATGAACATGTTTAAAAAGGTTGGTGGTAATCAACAAAAAAACTGATGTTCGTGTTTTGTTTTTAGGTTCCAGGGTCAATGGAAAGATTGAATGCTTCCCGGCTGCCTCTTTCATGGCCACAGATTGATTTCCATGCCTCTGTGATGGTGACTGACACTTCACAAGTGCTCCAGCACAGTTTTATGGTGTCCAGTAACCCTTATGAAAAGATGCTTAACTCCACGCACTTTGACAAGGACCTTTGGCCAGCAATGACTGCCAATCTTAACCAAGAAGTCTTTGCTTTCTCTGCAGCGGACTCTCCATCCTGGACAGCACCTTCTTCCCCCAGCGAGGGTCCTAGTTCTAGAAATAGGACCATGTAGCTTTTCCATCAATGTACTTGTAATTGTAACTACAGTATGTCGCCAAAAATACTTTCTTCAGAATTTCTTTAGAGAGCCAGTTAGGCAATTCTGTCCATTGCAGTTTCTAGCATGTAGTCGTTTCCAATGCACATGTAGTAAATCCACAAGAACATGTAAATATTTAGGCCAACAATGTAGGCATTATTTGATTAATCAGTATTATTGTACATATCCATATAGCCTATGTAGCTAACCTGAACTTTGCATAGGCATACTGTATGTACAGAACATATATTTTTCATCGAAATCTGTTCAGCTTGCTTGTGTCTGTTGCAGAATCAACCTCCTTGAGCTGTACACATGTAAATGCTATAATGTAACATGCCCTTAAAATTGTGTAGATGTGTATAGACACTGTTTATACCTCTGTAAATATTAACTCTGTCTGCATATGTGCATAAACTGGACAAGTAAATGAAAGACTGAAGTTTAGGCAAATCAGTGGTTTGGGGTGAGTAGTATCACATCACGGGTGGGTGAAAACACTAGAGCAATGATCACGATCATGACATGACTGTGAATTTCTCACCGTGTAAAGCAGCGATCACTAACTTCCCAATGCAACACACACATTATCGCATGCTAGAAAAGGAACAGCCCCCAACTGCGATGAGAAACGAGAGAACTTTAACAGACTGTACATTTCAGGTAAACAAGCCTGCAAGAGTGCCTTGAACTGCAACTGCGAACTGTGCTGCATATAAGCCAATATACCAAGGGTAAAGTTCACTGCTATTTATAATTTTCTGATACTAATTACTACATTCATTTTTGCCCACTTACAGTTTATGATCCCTTCAACACTTCTACAAATACTGGTATAACTCAGTTATAAGTGTCTTTTTGTTTTGAATGTGTGTGCATTCATAATTATTACATCCTCGGAAAACAAAATGCATTGGCCTAAACCAAAACTGCGATGTGGTTTAGCTGTTGTTTTGAGTCTTATTTTGCAGTGAAGGAAATCTGGCTGCAGCATAGCCTCACAATGCCATCTCTGCGTGCAGTCTGTATTATTGCTAATACTGGATTTGACTATTTAGGGTGTTTTAATAGACACTGCCTAAAGCTTTGAAACATATAAGATTATGTCTATCCTATATTATTAGCAGTTGTGTTTTGAAATGCTGTCATTACTTGTATACAACATGTTCTAGAAACAGTTAGTGTTTTCAGATGGTATTCAAAAGTTGGAGGTAGACATACTGTACGTGACATTAAATCTCTCCATGTGACAGTTTTGTTTTGTGGTAAATGGTGCTATTATGTTTCTAAATAGCATTCCCACTCATGATATGGTGATTGTAAATCTTATTTTAGTTTATATTTATATTTTTTTGTAATTTAGCTATGTAGCAGTGAACCAGATATACTGAAATAAAATAGAACGGGCTAGTGATATTTGGGTCACAAAATATTATGAAGGCATTTTATTTGTTAATTTATTAGGTAAATATGAATACACTATGAACTTGCATAATGAGATTACTCTTCTGTAAGGCTATGTAGGCCAAAAATTGTGGTGGATCTCGAATCTGAGCCATTTAACTTGACTTTCATTTCTAGTTTCCTGCTTCCATTTGCAAATAAGTTATTTTTGGATGAGTGATTTTTGAAGAAATTCATCTTCAGAAATGTCAGCCTTGTACTTACAAACAAATAAGCGACGTGACATCGATGTAACGTTTCGAATCATCATAGAAAATATTGCATACCTTTACTGTATAACTTTTCCATACCACTATTTCAAAAGATTAAAGATACAATCAGCATTTGCATCGGCTGGTTCATTTTTGTGTTTGTGCAAATGCTATAATATAGTAATGCTCATAAGTTGCTCAGATGCTGATGCTGTCATTCCACTATTAAAATTACAATTCAGAATATAACATTTACCCTATTTACTATGGTTCCTTTCATATTTTTCGCACACATACAGTACTTTTTTGGTAATACTTTACAATAAGGTTTTATTGTTAATGTTAATAACCATCTTTTCTAATGTCGGTTAATGTTTTTCATTGTTAGTTCATGAACATGATTGTAGATTTTCAAGCATTAGAAATGTTGAATTATGATTAGTAAATGCTGTATAGTTCATTATTAGTTCATGTTAGACTATACATAAACTAATGTAACCAAGCATATTGTAAAGTGTATTATTGTAAACAAACCTTACCAGCATTTACTGTTTTTTTTTTAACAGGGTAGCAGTGGTCACTACCCTGTTAAAAAAAAAAAAAAACAGTAAATGCTGGTAAGGTTTGTTTTGAAGCTGGTATGCTGGTGTTGCTGGTCTCAATGCTGATTTTGCTGGTCTCAATGCTGGTCTTGCTAGTTTTAGTGCTGGTCTCAATGCTCATCTTTCCTGTCTCAATGCGGGTTTTGCTGGTCTCAATGCTGGTCAGGACCAGCACTGAAACCAGCAAGACCAGCACTGAAACCAGCAAGACCAGCATTAGAACCAGCAAGGCCAGCATTCAAAACATACCTTTGCATAGCCTATACTGTTTTTATTTCAGCTACTTGTCACGGGTGATTCACAGATTAAATTATGAAAAATCTGTATCAATATTGTTATTATTACTTTAGTTATTTTATCCATCTCAATAGATTGTGTTTTTTTTTATTAACTTACCTTAGTGCGTTACAAATAATAATTTCCTCAGATTTTTCGTGAGAACGTCCACTGAATTGCAGCAACATTACAATGCGTATGTTATTATACAATATGTTTTTTAACGTTTCATCGATTTCCATAACGTTAGAGAGAAATGAATACAAATAACATTACCGTGACAGGATTTTACTTCATTTAACTTTAAAACTCACAAAATCCATTTTTAAGCTTATATTACTTTTTAAAGTGTGAAATGTACGTATCAGCCACAAAAGTTTAGGCAAAATAATTAAATAGTCCCATTTACCTTCTGTTATTATTCGACCAACCGTTAATGGCCGCCGCAGTGTTCCTCAGACAAAGCATAATAAAAGCCCCTATATTTATAATTTGTTTCCATTTCATATTTATTACAAAATTGTCTGTTTAATATTAAATTCATTATTATTATTATTATTAATATTTAAAGAATGTTGTCCATTTCTTCAGAATTTCTTTCACGTTTGTATGTTTTAATATCTGCCATATAAGGGCATTTTAAGGGGGAAGTGTCTGTGCCTTGTTTTTCATAACCAATAGCTTCATTGCGCTTGCTAGAATGCCAGTGTTTAGTATTACTTTGCCATTTCATTTCAGGTCACCATGGACAAAGCTGCGCTGAGACTAACTTTATTTGGCCTTCTGTTCACCTGTGTCAACTTGGCTGCAGAAAAGGTAAAATCAATTAAGAAAAAATATATATTATTTGGAAATATAGGCTACTAATTTACATAACTCTACAAGCTGTTTTCTCAAATTTTGTAGATTAAATAGAAGTTAATTGTGAAAGGTAAACAGAATATGGACTAAAAGAAATCAATATTGGATATTGGATATTTTTGTAAAGAGTTTAGAATGAATTTAACCATTCGTTATTATTACTTAAAAGATCTACAGTAAGTATTGACTTGGTAAATAATGACAAATGCAGACTCAACATGTGTAAATAACAGATCATGTTTGAGGAGAAAGTCCACATAAGTGGGATTGTTTTTGTGTTCTGATGTCAATATGCTTAACTTGGGTTCTTGCTGTTATTGCATAATGAGCACTGATATTTGTTCACTTTAATGCAGAAAAAAATAGACATTTACAGCTTCCACATCAACTGTACAGTCACCGGCCGCTACGCAACCACAGTCATCACAAGTCGTGTGGCAAATGTTTTGAATAAGTCTCAAGAGGTCAATTTTGAAGTCCAAATACCCAAGAATGCCTTCATTAGTCAGTTCAGAATGTAAGTAAATGTACAATTAATGTATAAACTGTTAAAACATTCACCCAGTAGTGATACCAAACTTTCTACTCACCTGTAAACAGCCAAACTTATGTATCTAATATGAATGAAACTATTAACAAATATAGAACATTGATTAATAGCTATAATGTGACTATATTCTTATGACAGTATGACACTTAAATTTTAAGCTTTTATCACTATATAGAGCTATAAGGGTATAATATCAATAAAAACATTTTTGTTTGTTGCTTCACGTATATATAGATGTTCAGAGTAAACAAATGTTTAAAAAATTGCACTGCAAAAGGTTTAAAAAGTACAGTAAGTCACACTTTACAGTAAGCAATAGCCAATACTGGTTTCATTCATTTTTCTTTGGCTTAGTCCCTTTAATTACCCTTAATTAAGTTTGTTAGTTAAAAATTCATTCATAAATGTATTCACAGTATTTTGAAGTGGCCGCGATAATATTGCTCATGTTCATCATTATAATAAATTCTATTATTGAATATCAGCACCTTTCTAGTTCTGTCTTAAAATAATATTTCCTGCTTTTAAATGCTAATAAATCTTATTTTTGCTTAGGACCATCGATGGGAAGACATATGATGCAATTGTGAAGGAAAAAGAGGAAGCTCAGCAGGAATACAGTCAAGCCGTATCTCGAGGAGAAAGTGCTGGATTGGTCAGGTGCTTGTAATTTTAAAACAGTAGCATTTTGATAAATGCTATTGTTAAATGTTTTGTTATTATCAATTCCATGTTCATAGGTTTGATTCTTAGGCATGAACTGATTACAAACATGCAGGGTGCGAATTACAGTGGGGTTTTCAGGGTATTCCCCCCCTTAATTAATGCTTGATTCCCACTGAATGACTTCAAATAAAAAAATGAATGTGGAGTTATCCCTTTAAATAGTGAGAAATACTTTGGTCTTAATGCCTTAGTACAGTGACAGGGACTCTATACTGCTCAGTGAGCGCCGTCTTTCGGATTAGACGTTACACCAAGATCCTGACTCTCTGTGGTCGTTAAAAATCCCAGGATGTCCTTTGAAAAAGAGTAGGGGTTTCACCCCTGCATCCTGACCAAATTTACCCACTAGCCTCTGTCCATCACTCTGTCTCCTCTCCACCAATCAGCTGGTGTGTGGTGTGCGGTCTGGCGCAAAATGGCTGCCGTCGCGTCATCCAGGTGGATGGGTAAAGTCTAGATCGGATATGCGGCCGGCCGGAAGTGCGATATGCACATTAGTAAAGCAGCATTTTTTATGACACTGTATAACAATAATTAATATTTTTACAGTACTATGAGGGTTGGGTTTGGGGTTGGGGTGGGGGTAGGCGTTAAAAAATACATTTTATTGGGTAATTTAATAGATAACATAACTAATACTCGGTACAACTACAGTTTTTACATTACTGTGACGGTTGGGTTTAGGGTTGGGGTGGGGGTAGACGTTAATAAAATACAACAAATGAGAAATTTAATAAATAATAGAAATAATTCGCGTTAACTTCCGGCCGCAAACGTATCCGCTCTAGCAACAACCAGGTGGATGCTGCACACTGTTGGTGGATGAGGGGATTCCCCCCCATTGTGTCAAGCACTTTGAGTGGCCAAAAAAGCGCTATATAAATGTAAGGAATTATATTCATATCACAGTAAAACAAAATATTTCAATGTCAGATTTTACCAATATCATGCAGCTTGTCTGTAAAATATAATAAAATGAAAATATCATGAGTTTCTTTAATATATAATAAAAGTAATCAAGATCAATGAAATGGGCTCTGTTTGCAGTGCTGTTGGACGGACTTTAGAGGAATTTAAAACATCAGTGACAGTGGCTGCAAACAGTAAAGTAACCTTTGAGTTGACCTACGAGGAACTTTTAAAGCGCCGTCTTGGCAAATATGAGCTGCTCATCAACGCCCAACCAATGCAGCCGGTGGCGGACTTTAAGGTGAGAAACCATACAAATATGAGTTTATGTTGAGAATTCAGAAAAAAAGACTTGGAAAAGTAAAATTTGTGTCTTTCATGTGGGTTAGATTGACATACACATTCATGAGAGCGCTGGAATTTCACTCTTGGAGGTCAAAGGTGGTCTGAACACTAAGGATCTGGCGAATGCAGTCACTACCACCAGAGCACAGGAAGATGTAAAGAAATAAAAATGATATACATAAATAAAAAAACAAAAAGTTTGCTTGGCTGAAATTTGCTGTTGTTTTAGGCATGGGTGAAGTTCTACCCCACTCGTGACCAGCAAAAGGATTGTGACGACTGTACTAAAAATGGTCTCAATGGCAACCTGGTCATTATGTATGATGTTGAAAGAGTAAAACAAAGTGGAGATTTCAAGGTATGTAGTGCATTTAAATTCAATCTGAGATCCAGAAAAATGTGACTACAACAATATTTACACTAACAATCATTTTCAGAAAGCATTTGTTCAGACTATTTGTTAAATTTTTCTTGGTTTGTTTTAGTCTGGACCAAAAAACAAAAAAAATGTGTTTAAGATTACAGCAGGATTTACACTAACACTCATTTTTTAGAAAGCGTTTGTTCAGACTAGTTGTTCAATTTTCTTGGTTTGTTGTAGTTTGGACCAAAAAAAAAAACTAAATAATTGTCCAGTTTCCCAAATAGGGCTTAGTTTAAACCAGGTCTTCACCAAATTTTGTAATTAAGCAGCTTTTATAAAAACGATCTAGAAAACCACACTACTGGTACTGTATGTAATGAAATTTATTTATGTTTCTGCAATTTTTTTTTTACCTAAGATGCAGATTAGCCTTAAGTTTCTGAAAACAGGGTAATATGTTTAGTCATGGCTTAGATCTTCAAATATGCCTAGCCATATCACCCTGCATCCCAAGACTGGTTACTTACTGAAGCTAAGCAGGGCTGAGCCTGGTCAGTACCTGGATGGGAGACCACATGTAAAAAAAACTAGGGGTGTTAATGAGGCCAGCAGTGGGCACTCAATCTGCGTTCTGTATGAGTCCTAATGCCCCCGTAAAGTAAAGGAGACACTATATTGTCAGAGGGTGCTGTCTTTCGGATAAGACGTTGAATTGAGGTCCTGACTCTCTGTGGTCATTAAATCCAACCCAGGCTCATTCTGAAAACGTAGCCCTGTGGACGTTTCTGAAGACCGCAATTTACGTGGCCGGAGGTACGTATGGCTGCATTTAATTTTTCCAAGCGAATGCTACGGGGCGGTGTGATGCCACTTCTTTTCGCGCTCGCCAGCTGACGGCTCACCTCCGTGTGGAGGGCTTTCCCGCCACAACCAGTTTGTCCGGTTAGCTCGTCGTGTTAAGTCGGTGGAGTGAAGACCTGGAGGGGAGCCGGCCACGACGGTGGCAATGACTGGATTTGAGTCCGGGGAAGAGCAGTTCCAGAAATTAGGTAAGACAAAAACAGAACCCAAAAAATGAAGCGAACAAGTTCATAACAGGGTGAGAATGCGGTGAAATCCGAAAACGTGGTCAAAATCAGACAAGGGCTTTTCTTTTTCTTGATGGCTTTTGTAAATCGTTGCTTGGGTTTAGGAAAGGAGGAGGAGGAGGGTGGGTCGGCCGATTGGCTGGCCTTCCAGTCAATCGTTCAGTCATTCAGTCAGTCAGTCGGACAGACGGTCGCTCGACAGCATCCTCCGTCGGCTTTACGCGAGAACAGCCCTTGAACAGGATTCGCGAAAACAAAAACTGCACAAATACGTACCTCCCCCCCTGTTTTAAAACAAAAACTCACAAGGAAACAGCACCAAATTTAGCAACATCACAACTATGAAGAAATGAACTATTTTCATAGGTCTTGTTCCTCAATGTTCAATGCGTTCACATTTATTCAAATTATTTAAACTAACATAGCTTGTTTTAAATAAACTAACCTGGGGTGTCATGGTGGCGCAGAGGGTAGCATGATTGCCACTGGTTTGAGCCCCGGCTGGGTCAGTTGGCATTTCTGTGTGGCGTTTGCATGTTCTCCCTCTGTTGGGTGCTCCGGATTCCCCCACAGTCCAAAGACATGTGGTACAGGTGAATTAAATGAGGTAAATTGACAGTAGTGTATGTGTGTGAATGCAAGAGTGTCGGGGTGTTAACCAGTGTTGGGTTGCAGCTGGAAGAGCATCCGCTGCGTAAAACATATGCCGGATAAGTTGGCAGTTTATTCTGCTGTGGCGACCCCTGGTGAATAAAGGGACTAGGCTGGAAAAAAAAAATGAATGAATGAATAAACCAACCTGCCAGGTGTTAAACACATTCTGTGAATATACAAATTCTCCAAAAAGTCCCATGTTATGTTTTCTTTTTCAGGTAGCAAATGGCTACTTTGTCCACTACTTCGCACCTACAGATGTTCAACGAATTCCCAAAAACGTGGTATTTATTATTGATCAAAGTGGTTCTATGCAAGGCAATAAAATAGAGCAGGTAAATTTCCATTTCCTTTATTTCTCAATGTGTTTTACTTGCTGAATCATACAAACTACATTTATTTTTGGCATACAGTACACTAATGGATTTCCTGTAGCTAATATGAGCCCCAAATTTTAGACTCGAATGGCAATGCTGAGGATTTTGAGTGACCTTGCTAAAGATGACTACTTCGGGTTGATCACGTTCAGCAGTCACATTCAAGCCTGGAAACCAGAACTACTGAAAGCGACTGCAGAAAATGTGGAAGAAGCAAAGACATTTGTGAAGCAAATTAGGAGTGGAGGAGGTAAAGATATCACCATCAGCTAATTGAACAGAAGTGTCCTAGATTAATAAATGGAAATGTTTGGAGAAAATGCCTTTAAAGGAGAAAACAATAGACCAACTGAGACAATTCAGAGAACATTATTTCAGTGGTTTTATTATTTTTGCCTCTAAAGTGAATGAAAACAATCATTGGCATGTTAGAATTCCACCCCAATTGAATGAAATGATAATAATTTCACACATTTTCTTCCATTTCAGCTACAGACATAAATGGTGCTGTGCTAAATGCTGTAAACATGATCAACCAATTCAGACAAGAGGGATCCGCGTCCATCCTGATCCTGTTGACAGATGGAGACCCCACTTCAGGCACAAAATAACTGATTCATTTATATAGGCACTCTTGTATACAGATTAGGGTTCAGGTTAGGGCTGCGTTTTGAACATGGATGCAAACAAAACGAATGCAATACAACAAAAACATTTGGAAAACTCCATCTATTATACACTTCTACTGTGATTTACAATAGACAGACAACCTCTAAAATGTCATAAGGTGTAGCAATAATTGCTAACACTTTAGTTTAGGTCACAATTCAAAGTATTGACAAACCATTAACTAACACTGCTAGCTTAATAAACTACTCATTTGGATATTTAGTAATAGTAAGGTAGAAGTTGGGTTTAGGTTTTGGATTAGGGCTGCAGAATAAGATCATACTTACCCAATAATTTGTATACCAAAATACTCCTTTCAGATTTGTTTACATGAAGAATAATTTTGATGTGATTTAAGGATTATAGTTTAGACACAAAACAATCTTTAATTACCATTTTACAACCTTTATACTTTGATGCTGGCATCTAAAACACTGGATTTTACCTATTTGTCAGTAAATTGTTTATAATGATTTAAGATATAATGTAATGGAATAAAATAATTTATTATTTTATATATTTTTATAAGTACAAGTCAGAATTAACATCGTTTATGTTCATTTAAACATAAATACTGTATATCTGAATGACAATTATTACACCCATATTTCAACATTTCTTTCAAAAAAGTTATGCTTTCTATGTATATATATAATCACTTTTGTACATTTAATTTAACACAGACACCAAAATGTGTGCAGGATGACCAACTACATTAAATATTATAAATTAAGCAGTTTCTTTTTTTTATTATAATTATGCATAAAAACTATTAATTGTAATTTATTTATCTGTGCAAAAAGGTGTGACCAACCCAGTGACGATTCAGCAAAATGTGAAAACGGCCATCGGTGGAAAATATCCTCTGTACTGTTTGGGTTTCGGGTTTAATGTCCGCTTTGAGTTTCTGGAAAAGATGTCATTGGAAAATAACGGCGCTGCTCGCAGAATTTATGAGGATTCTGATGCGGATCTTCAACTGCAGGTCAGATATAAACAAAGAAACACTGTTATTTTAATGTAGTTTACACATTTGAATTGCTTTATAAAAAATGGTCTCTGCTCCAGCAACTTTTAATGTTGAAAAGTTTACAAATTGACTTTTATTTATGATATATTTAGTAGTTTGAAACAATATAATGTCAGTGTAACGGAAGCCAGCTATTTAGTGCTGTGCAGGTAAACCTCACTTCTCTGACCTCTAAAGGTGCTCTAGCGACAGATGCTAGAGGTCATTAGCCTCCTTGGTAGAGCAACTGACTCCTATGCGGAAGGTCGCCGGTTTGATCCAAGCTGGGAGCGGATTGGGTGATGTAGGACTGGTGGGGGTTACACCTGTATTGGTCAGATAAGATATGGTATAAAAACTCTAATGAACTCTAGTACTTTTTGCTATTCTACTGTTTTATTTCTGTGCACTTTGTTATTTATTATAATCTTTGTTGTTTCAAACTATTGAAAATATCAAGAAAAGTAACTTTGTTAAATTGTAAAGTTATATTTTTAATATCAAAAGTTGCAACCCAGGCTCATTATGGATACATACTGTACCTCCGTCTACATTTCTGGAGAGCATGAAAAACTTCTCAGAATGTACGTTTTTTGTTGTTGTTGCAGTTTTTGTTTTTGCGAATCCACCAGAGGGTGCTGTGTATGCTTTATCAGATCTTCAATTTCTCTCTCGAATGCCATTCGTGCCTGGTCTTCTCGCATAAATCAACCAGAGGCCGCTGTTGACTGACTGACTGACTCACCCACCCCCATCTCTAAACCCAACCAGCAGTGTTTTCAAAAGCAATGCAAAAAAAGAAAAAAGAAAAGCCCTCTCAGCTGCCTGCTTTTTTTTTTTAGTAGTTAGTAGTTTGTACTACTTTCTCACCCTGTTTTTTAGTTCTTTATTTAATTTTTTGGGCTTTTGTTTTACCTACTTTCTAAAACCGTTCTTTGCCGGACTTGAACCCCGCTGTCTTGGTCAACTCCACTGACTTGTGCGGCAAGCTACTGGGCAAACTGGTTACAGCGCTAAGCTGGTATCGCGAAAAGGAACAGAAGCAGGCAGTGTCATACTGCCCCGTTGCATTCATTTTAAAGACATAATGCAGCCATACGTACCTCTGGCTACATAATTCGCGCTCTCCAGAATTATAAACAGGGGCACGTATTCACAACGAACCTGTGTTTAAAAGTTGTTAGAGCTGAGATCAAGATCCCGTAAATCAATTTAAAATTGTAAAAATAAATAAAAGACTTATTCTGTTAATTACATACTAAACTGTTAATTAATGGATATTACTTACAGTGCCAATCTGGGTTTAAGTTCAGCTTTGGTCATTGTCCAGTTTGCTATTTGTTGTTACCAGCAGTACTGAACATCTTAACAAAACTACTAATACCAACACAGGCTCATTCTGAAAACATAGCCCTATATAAGTTTCTGGAGATCGCTAATTAGTCAGAAGTATGTATGGCTGCATTTCTTCTTAAAAACTAACTCTACGAGGCGGTATGACACCGTTTCTTTTATGGTTTACCTGCCTAACGCTTACCTGCATATGGACGGCTTTTCCAATGTGACCAGTTTGTCCAGTAGGCAGACATCAGCGAACTTGAGATGCAGAGCAAAGTTGACCGCAACGACGGGGTTCGAGTTCGGTGAAGAATAGTTTCAGAAAGCAGGTAAAACAAAAGCAGAAGCCAAAAAATAAAATAAAAAAAGTAAATAACTTAGTAAAATCTGAAACTGTGGTTAAAAAACAGGCGAGGGCTTTGAGTTTAGGGAAGTGGGTCGGCTGGTCAATCTGTGCTTTTTAAAACACTAATAGTGTTTAGGGAAGGGGAAGGGTGGGGGATTGGACAGTTGGTCAGTTGACAGCAGCCTTTCATGGATTTATGTACGATCTGCAGGTACGAATGGCATTTGCAAGAGAAATTTGAGAGCTGAAGAATCATACATTGAGGATTCGAGAAAACAAAAAACAAAAAAATTTAGCTCCTGAAATGTATTTTGCGCTCTCCAGAAATGTATATAGGGGTACGTAATCGGAATGAGCCTGGGTTGACTATTACTGCATAAATCCATATCTTTACTCATTTTATTTTTGTAGGGCTTTTATGAAGAAGTGGCCATTCCACTTTTGACCAATGTCCAGCTTAACTACCAAGGAGTGGCCAAAGTAACCCAAACCACTTTCAGCCAGTACTACAATGGATCTGAGATTGTGGTGGCCGGTTATATAACTGATAACAGTTTGGAAAGTTTGACGACTGAGGTCATTGCATTATCGGTAAGTTCACCACTTGTTGAATAACATTTAAAAGAATTGAGTCTGTCCAGAAAAAAAAATATCTGTAATTATTTACACAACCTCATGTTATTCCAGCTGTTATTCAGTTGTAAGATAGTTTTGTTAAGGTTTTTACCGAAAAGCACGTGTGAATAAAAAATAAATAAATATTTTCTGTTAAAATTCACGATTAGAAAGGGTCAATAAATAATTACAGGATTTTTTTTATTTATTTGATTATTGTACAATTTCTGGTTCTTTTATATTGTGCTTTTTAAAAAATTGGACTTATATTAGCTTCCAGTCATTTTTTTCTATGCCATTCAGACTAATTTAAACAGACAAGATATAAATTAATTTAATATGTTGAAGCCATTTAGACTTATTTAAGCTTCCATTCCACATTTCAAACCATTTTAACCTCATACAGTATACTGTAATTCCTGTAAGCCATGTGTTAAATATGCTAACAGTGTAGGGTAATATATGGTGGTCATGCAAAATAAATGTTAATGCTTATAAAACATGCTGACATTTAGAACAAATAACATACATTTACTCTATGACTTGTTTCAAAACATACAAAAAGCATGCTAGCAATAAAACATGTTAGCAGTGTACTATGATGTGGTAGTAAAATGTTGAACATGCTAGTAATGTGCTAAGACATGCTAGCAATATTTAGGAAATAGCTACGATCATCTACTGAAAATACTAAAATCAATGCTAGTAACATGGTTATTCATGTTAGTTCATTCATGTTTGCAAACCTGCATGTAATGTAGTAATATGCTTTAAGGAATTTTTAACCACCCTTCAAACATGCTAAATCATATTAGCATGTTTCAGGACTTAACAACATGCCTTGTTCTAAACAAATATGTATTGTCTACACTCTCATCATTAGCAATTATTGCTATTTTTTTTTTTTCATTCTGCAGTTTATGTACAGCACTTTTGGTCAGCTTTAGCTGTTTTAAAATTGCTCTACAAATTTATTAAACTGAACTTCAAGAGTTCACACTTAGCTGATGATTTACAATAAGCTTGCTTGGCATGCTGTCCCGGGAGAGAGCCAGGAGCTCAAGGAATCCTCAAGCCCAGGGCTCCCTCCCGTTCGTAGGGCGAGATGGAAGACTGAGCTCAGGTAGATCTCAAAAACTCCCCGGCTGATAAGGCTAAGGTGATTTCCTTTGAGAAGGAATAATAGTGATGCTGGGAGCTAGACTATAGTGCCCATTTGGCTTAGTTCACAAATTTAAACTATAAACTATTCGTCAACCATCAATGTATAGTTAATTAGCCATATTTGTGATTAGATTTTGATATTAGCATGTGCAGTATGAGAGGGACATTTCATTATTCTTTGGGGCCGCTGATGACATTAAAATCTTAATGGTTATAGACTAGGGATATAACGGTATCAGAATTTCACGGTACGGTAATACCTCGGTATGAATGTCACGGTACGGTATTTATTGAATCATTTACAGGAAAAAACAAAACTTATGAAAATACTCCAAAAAAGTGCAAAAAGTGTCAATGACATACAAATTAGTCATCTATCTGTAAGCGTTGAAACAGGAACTTCAATTTTAATAACAAAAAAATATTAAACCATGTAAAAAAATTAAGTTTCAATTTAGTATTGTTGAAAACTCATCACATTCAACATTTAATCACTCACTCACTTAGATAGAGATGGGTTTAAAGGAAAATTATCATATAAATATAATCTGGTAAAAGCTGGTATCTCTGGGCATTTACAATGTCCCCTGCAACAGAAAAAAAACCCTCTCATTTGGGACTAAGGTTTCTGGGACAAGAGAGATATGACTTGGCCCAGGTTGACAGCAGTGGGTAACGTTGTGCATTGTCTTTCCCCCACTTGAGAGGAAAAACCATGAGTGAGATAGAGGTCTCATGTCTGCATCAATCTGAACAGTGTGCTGTGTTTCTGCAGTCACCATGACTGATTATTAGTCCTATTCCCCAACTTGCAGGCACGTGCACACACAGGGCTCAACCTGTGCAGTGCACATGCCCTTTTTAGTCTTGGATAGAAAGTTCCCTTCCAAAATGATCAAAAGTGCCCCCGCGGCGCGACATACCCTCCGTCCCGCTTTACAGTACGAACGCGACAACACAGCTGATCAGAACACGCGCTACAACACAGCTGATAAGAACTCGCGCGACAACACCGCTATTCAGTACGCGTGCGGCGACAACACCCGCTTTAGGGTTTTCCAACTCTTTTTCATCCCCGCTTCTAGCAGAACACTCCATTTCCGCATTACTGGATCTGTAGCGACAACAGACCGCAAAGGATTATGGCCAAGCCTGGGCTGATGGGAATTGTAGTTTCCGGTACCTCCCGTTCGCTTCATTCGCCTGAGCAAATTATCTTAGAAGACCTATAGTTTTACCGAGTCATGCGACTACGGTAATATCGAAAAAAATTAATATTGCGGTATGACGGTATTTACAATACCGTTACATCCCTATTATAGACAGATTTTACAACATATGATAGAAAATTTATAAAAAAACTATATTATTATTATAGCCTTCTTGGTATTGGTTGAACCCCCTAATTCCCTGGGGTCCTAAGTGGCTGCTTACCTCGCTTATTGGTTAAGTTTGCCCCTGAACACAGGGGAAACCTATGCAGACATGAGAGAACATGCAAACTATGTACAGAAACGCCAACCGGCTCAGCAAGGACCAGAGCTAGTGGTGTTCTTGCTGTGGGACAACAGTGCTAACCACTGGGCTGCCGTGCCAATCAATCCAGATGAAAAGGGGGAACAAAAGGGAAAGAAGGGGGGTTTCTTCTAGATAAAAATACTTGTGGAATGAAGAATGTGGCTATTTATAGTGACTTAGGAATCATATGATTGGAGGATCATGATTAGCTAATGCAGGACCGGCTGTGGTCAATCATAAGCACATGATCCTCTCGAAATTAGTTTATAAATAAACTTCACTAAGAAATATGCTAGAAACATGCTAGAGATAAAACATGCTAGCAATCAACTAGAATGTGCTAGCAGTGTGCTAAGATATGCTAGAAAGGCGTGCATAGCAATCATCAAAGTTTCAACTTTTGACCTTTATTTTCTTTCCAGAAAAGCACTAAGGTGGTATATAATGACAGTGTACTCACAGACGATTTAAAAAATGACGGACTTGAACACGGCAACTACATTAGTAGATTATGGGCCTTTCTCACAGTGAAGCAGTTACTGGCGAAAACGTAACTATTCGTACATATTCAATCATGCACAAATTGCAGCATTGCAGAGTTTTCATGGTTTCCTTTTCTACCTCAGCATGCTCCTAAAAGGCCAGGAAAAAGACAACGCAAAGAAAGAAGCCCTTGATCTTTCTCTCAAGTACAAATTTGTCACACCACTTACATCGATGGTGGTCACCAAGCCTCAGGGAGACGAAGTGCAGGTTGCGGTCAAACCCAATGAAGAAAAGAGACATTCATCAGGTGAACTGTGTTAGATGGAAATAAAAAGCAAAAAAACATTGCAGGATACTAATGAATATTACGCAATCCAGCAAAGATGCACACAGTCATTAATTTGGCTCTTAGCTAAAACGTTTGTCGTTGCATTATTTCATAAATTATGGAGTGCGGACATTTGGTCATTAACACCAAACTCAGGAAGAGCGCTGTAATTTATATTTGATTGAATATTATGCCATGAAATCTTACTAATGAGTAATGTTTCTCATGTTTAGGAAGGAAACAAACGTCCAAGGACAGCACTAGAGTGCATTTAGCAGCCAGTCCAGGTATAAGCTATATTTGTATTTTTCCTGTATTTCCAAACACTCATCGAAAGGCTTATTTATAAACAACACAAACAGTTTAAAGTGTTTAAAACTGTCGTTCAAATTTTTATATGAACAAGATTGAAAAAGAAATTGAGCAAATGTGATTAATTCATCAACTTTTCATTCATCACACTCTAAAAAAATGTTGAGTTATTTATTTAACCCAATGGTTGAGTTAAACATATTTGGTGCTTTGCTGGGTTATTTTTTTAACCTTTATTAGGTTATTTATTAACAGCTCAACCAGTTAAGTATATATTTGGTGCTTTGTTGGGTTATTTTAAACCTTTATTTAGTTATAATAACTCAACCAGCTGGGTTAAAAATTTGAATTTCAACAATCAACTGATTTAACGGACACAAAACAGCTGTATTATGCACGCGTAATGTTGCTTTTGCGTTATAAAGTTTAAGCAATAACGCAATAATTTTGTTATATTTTAACAGATTACCTCCGTGTCATGCGTTTCATCATCCAAAACCATCTTTTAGAAGCGTTTAGATGTGGTTTACATTTACATTTTACATTTAGTCATTTAGCAGACGCTTTTATCCAAAGCGACTTACAAATGAGGACAAGGAAGCAATTTACACAACCAAGAGCAACAATGAATAAGTGCTATAGGCAAGTTTCAGGTCTGTAAAGTCTAAGAAGGGAAGTATTAGTAGTATTAGTTTTTATTTTTTATTTTTTATTTTTTTGGTACAGTTAGTGTGATATTCAGAGAGGCAATTGCAGATTGGGAAGTGTAGTGGAGACTAAATAGTTGGGTTTTTAGTCGTTTCTTGAAAGTAGCGGTTTAAATGTATTGCACATTGTGGACACTGCGTGAAGCTGCTGCAGGTGCTGGACAGTCTCCATGTCTCCACGGCACACAGCTCCATGTTCTGCACACGATTTTCTGCTTGCACAGTTTATAACTGTCTGCACTTTGTTGTTCATTGTTTGTGATTCTTGATTTATTTTAACAAAAGTGTCTGGAACTAAAATGTAATGGAAATTAAGCATTTTCAATATTTTTGAAAGCTGTATGTTATGTATTTATCCAGCCATAATTATAAAATTAATAGTAGTACTAGTAGTAATAGTAATGCTAGAATGAAAAAAAAAAAACATTTAATTAAAATAAAATAACCCATAGTTGGGAAGGTGCTGTAATAACCTATAGTTGGGTTATATATTGGGGTATTTTTAACCCAGCTGTTTTAACAGAGCATCCAGAAAAACATACTATATTCATTCATTCATTTTCCTCCTGCATAGTCCTTTATTTATCAGGGGTTACCACAGCGGAATGAACCGCCAACTATTCTGGCATATGTTTTTAAGCATCTGATATCCTTCCAACTGCAACCCAGTACTAGAAAGCACCCATACACTCTCGCATTCACACACACACTCACTCATACTACGCTCGATTTCATTCAGTCAGTCATTTTCCTTCAGCTTAGTCTCTATTTCAGAGGTCACCATAGCGGAATTAACCGCCAGCTTTTCCAGCGTAGGTTTACACAGCAGATGCCCTTTCAGCTGCAACCCATTGCTGGAAAACACCCATAAACACTCATTTTCACATTTATATACTACAGCCAATGTATTCAGTTCACCTATAGCGCATGTCTTTGGACTGTGGTGAAAAGCAAAGCACCCGGAGGAAACCCACGCCAACACGGGGAGAACATGCAAACTCCTCACGGAAATGTCAACTGGCCTAGCCAGGACTCAAAGCAGCAACTTTCTTGCTGTGAGGCGACAGTGCTAACCACTGTGCTGCCCAAAACATATTACAATTAACAAAAAATATGGAGCACAATTGTTTACAGCACTGAAAGAAGTAAGAAACGTGTCTCATTATCAATTAATACACAGGTTTAAGAAAAGGGGGTCATTAATGAATGATTTACACGTCATTTTGCAACCCATTAAGGGTAAGTTTAGATGAAAACTTCATATTCATAAACAGCATATTTATTCATTAATGCATTCTCTTGTCGGCTTAGTCCCTTTATTAATCCGGGGTCGCCACAGCGGAATGAACCGCCAACTTATCCAGCACATTTTTACGCAGCGGATGCCCTTCCAGCCGCAACCCATCTCTGGGAAACATCCACATACACATTCACACACACACACACACACACACACACACACACACACACACACACACACACACACACACACACACACACACACACTCATACACTACGGATACACTACATTTAGCCTACCCAATTCACCGGTACCGCATGCCTTTGGACTGTGGGGGAAACCAGAGCACCCAGAGGAAACCCACGCGAATGCAGGGAGAACATGCAAACTTTACACAGAAACACCACCTTAGCCGAGGATCGAACCAGCGACCCAGCGACCTTCTTGCTGTGAGGTGACAGCACTACCTACTGCGCCACTGCGTCACCAAACAGCATATTAGAATTGTTTAAATCTTAGGGATGGCACGGTGGTTCAGTGGTTAGCACTGTCACCTTACAGCAAGAAGGTTGCTGCTTCGAGTCCTGACTGAACCAGATTGCATTTCTGTATGGAGTTTGCATGTTCTCCCCGTGTTCACGTGGGTTTCCTCCGGGTGCTCCGGTTTCCCCCACAGCACCAAGACATGCGGTACAAGTGAATTTGGTAAACAAAATTGGACTCAATGTATGAGTGTGTGTATAAATGTAAGTGTACGCGTGTAAGCCTGATTTGATTTCCGTGATCATCACAACTCACCCCACTGAGCATGATTTCCGCGTCAAATCCCCAACATCAGCCCCCCTAATGATGCCTAAAAAATCAGCTTTGTCTAAGCAGCAATAACATCCATTTTAAATATCTTAAAATAGTACATAATAATAATAGTCTCACTCTATTATTGTTTTTATGGTATTTTCATAATGAATGCGACATTGCAGTGCACAACACAGTTTTCTCAACACATTTCTCAATTGTACAAACTACAGTACAGAATAGAGTTGTAAAATGCACTTTTTTCATCTATAGCAATGCATTGTTTTCATTAGTTGGATGGTAATGTCTGCCTTTACTTTTCTACAGATAATATGCATTATTTTAAGACCCCTACAAGGCATCACCATGGTACTGTACATCACTTCCATTTCTGCTGCTTTAATTTGCCACATTGAAATCTCCACTCTGAGTTGTCTAATTTTGGTCTCATTATAGGTAGCAGAAACAAAATCACCTCACAAAGACCCATTCAACATAGTCAGTTTGAGAAATCTGTGTGTTTATTAATGATAATGAGCATTGAATTAAATATTACAGGTGTTGTACTAAATCAGTTTTTTTATTCTAGGTTTCAGAAAGATTCCAATATTTGCACCTGATTATCATGACTTATTTGATGCTGGTACAACTTTACTTTATATTAACTGCCAATATGTACAGTTGAAGTCAAAACTATTCGCCATCTTGTGAATTTTGTTTACTTTTTCCAATATTTCCCAAATGATGTTTAACAAAGCGAGGAATTTTTCACAGTATTTCCAATAATATTTTTTCTTCTGGAGAAAGGCTTATTTGTTTTATTTCGGCTAGAATACAAGCAGCTTTTAATAAAAAAAATAAAAAAAAACATTTTAAGGTCAATATTATTAGCCTCCTTAAGCAATATTTTAATAATGCTGACTTCAACTGTATATTTGTATAATAAATATATATCATTTATTGTATTTCATTTATTGATTTTATTTCTTTTTGCTCAGAATTAGGTATGTGGTACCAATTACCAAAAACAACTCAGAAACCTCTGGCAACCTCTCCTCCATGTACGTGGGATTTATTCATTTCATACATTGTTTTGTACGGTTACATCATATTGTGCTTTTCTTCCTCTCCTTTCTATCCTGCAGGGAAGAGCATTAGGATCTTGAAATCTTCTGGTAATGCTCAGCCTATTTGTTATGACGTTCCTTTTGCTCTGAATGTCAGACTTCAACAGAATGACCCAACAGGTGAGATATCCACCATTGTACCAGAGCTTAGTTTAATAAACAGTGATATTTTCTTTTATGCACATTCTAATTACACTGTTTGTCTTTACGCTTCAGAATTCTATATGAATGGGGAGCTTGAGGCGATGGGAGGGAAAGGTTTCAAACAAATTGACATTTCTTACAAAACAAATCACCAGCTTCGGCTCAGCGCTACTAAAATTGACTACTCTTATGGGTCGGAGTCAATGACGTTTTCTTGGGATCAAGAACTCACCCACCATGAGACAGAACAGTAATATTTCAACTATGAACAAATGCATATATTGTTTGCATATATTGTGCATGTATATATTGTCTGGCAACCCTCTTTATTTTTATTAATATTATTAAGAGTAAATTATTTTAATTACTATAAGTCCTATTAGCACAGAGTGAAAAGTATGTATTATAGATTTCATCACACCAATGGACTGTAATGTTGTGTTTTTTAAAGGAATAGTTCACTTAGAACTAACAATTGGACAAGATTTTGATGACTTTTTCTCAGTAAAACACAAAATATGACTTTTAGATGAAACTGAGTTCTTTGGTTGCTTATAAAATCCATGTCAATAGTTCCAGGCAACCTTTGAGAGTTAAAAACAATGTTTACAGGCTAAACAAAATTAATACTGACAACTACAGCAGGGAAAATAAGTATTGAACACGTCACTATTTTCCTCAGAAAACATAATTCTAAAGGTGCTGTTGACTTGAAATTTCCCCTGAGGTTGGTAACAACCAAAGAAATCCATATATGCAAAGAAAACAAATCGAATTAGTTTACAAATTACAAAAAAGTAATGTGTAAAAAAATTAAATGACGCTAGGAAAAAGTATTGAACACATGAAAAAAAAATAAAAAATACTAATACCACTAATACTTCCCTTCTTAGACTTTACAGACCTGAAACTTGCCTATAGCACTTATTCATTGTTGCTCTTAGTTGTATAAATTGCTTCCTTGTCCTCATTTGTAAGTCGCTTTGGATAAAAGCGTCTGCTAAATGACTAAATGTAAATGTAAATACATGAAGAAAACAAGGTGTAGAAATGCAGTGAAAGCCCAGACAGCGGCTGAAATCTCTCAGTATTTCTTCATCAACCCGCTGCCCTTACTCATTGTAAGTGAATATTAGCGGTTTCAGTCCAACATCTACATTAGCAGGATGATGAAGATGAAACCAGGGTGGACATTTCAGCAAGACAACGATCCAAAACACAGTCAAGGAAACTCTCAAATGTTTTCAGAGAAAGAAAATCAAGCTGTAGATTGGCCCAGCCGATCACCTGACTTGAATCCAATATAAAATACATATTAAAGATCAGATTTGATAGACGAGACCCACAAAACCATCAAGATATTTTACACTCTATTGAAGTCCGTGAAAAACTCACACCATGTGAGAAATGCATGTGACTTGATTCTCCACCTGAGAGGCAACTTTAAGTCTACTTTTTTGACTCTCAAAGTGCTAGAAGTCATTGACTTCTTTGTTATGAATTGCCACGAACCATGTTTTCAGCCACAAATTCTATGAAAAAAGTAGAATAGGCTTCTAGGAAAATGATTGCAATATTATTCCTGTTTTTTTTGCTATAGTTATAAAATAACACTGTGGTTATTATAACTAATAATAACAATTGTCTTTACTCTGTCCGCAGTGTATCTCTGGTTCTGAGGAGTAATGAAATGGACATTACGATGGGAAACATGCGCATTGTCATTCTTCTTCATAAAGAAGATGGTAGTGTTTTTCTCTGGCCTGCAGTTCTTCAACAGCCAAAAGATGTCAGTTCATCTGGCATTTTAGGTAAGAGAGTCACTAATCAAGCATTTACAGTAGAAGTCAGCTTTATTAGCCCTCCTGAATTATTAACCCCCCTGTATAGTTTTTTTCCACAATTTCTGTTTAACGGAGAGAAGATTTTTTCAACACATTTCTAAACGTAATAGTTTTAATAACTCATTTCTAATAACTGACTGATCTTTGCCATGATGACAGTAAATAATATTTGACTAGATATTTTTCAAGATACTTGTATTTAGCTTAAAGTGACATTTAAAGGTCAAGCTAGGTTAATTAGGTTAACTAATCAAGTTAGGGTAATTAGGCAAGTCATTGTATAACAATGGTCTGTTCTGTAGAAAATTAAGGGGGCAAATAATATTGATCTTAAATGGTTTTAAAATATTAAAAACTGCTTTCTTTCTAGCTAAAATAAAACATAAAAAGAATTTTTCCAAAAGAAAAAATATTATAGAAGATACTGTGAAAATTTCATTGCTCTGTTAAACATCATTTGGGAAATATTTGAAAAAGAAATCAAAAATTCACAGGAGGGCAAATAATTTTGACTTCAACTGTATATGTAGTGTATCAACCCATTAATTGTATGTTTGCATAAAAACAAGACCGTGTCAAACTCATAACCAATCACATGGATATATGAAAGTAATTGCTGTATTGTGCATGTTTATGCATGCAAGGCGGAATATAGTACATTTACAGTATGGTCATTTTGTTAAAATGACAAAAAGGTAAAGAAACTGTTCATGTTTCCACATACAGTATGGTGCTGTTTTCTGGCATTTGGTTTGTATTTACTCATTTCTATAGACTGAACACATGCTACACATGCACACAATGTCACTGTTTTCACAAAATCACATTTTTGTGGTTTACTTTTAAAGGATAATGGCATAGTTTTCAAAACATGCACTTTGAAATCAGTTAAAACTAAAAACTAAAGTTTTTAATATTTAGTTTAAAGAGGACCTATTATGCCCCTTTTTTAGAAGATTTAAAATAAGCGTTTGGTGTCCCTAGAGTGTGTTTGTGAAGATACAGTTCAAAATAGCTCACAAATAATGTTTTCTAACTCCTTGAAATTTCCCCTTTTAGTCTTTGATCATAATTGTGTCATTTTGGTGACTGTTTCTTGAAACTCAAATTAAATTGTGCTCCCAGACTTATTTTAAAAAGTGGGTGGAGCAACAAATGCCTATGCATTATCATAGGTGCAGATTAAAAACAGGACTAATGTTATCTCTGTGAAAAACTGAAACTAGATGTCTAAAGAAGTGGCTCAAAAGAAGGCAGTCTATCAGTGTTCATTGGTGGATCCTAAAATTTATAATGCCTCTTAGTTTTTATTATTGGTCACACTTTACAATAAGGTTCATTAGTTAATGTTAATTAATGCATTTACTAACATGAACAAACAATGACAAATACATTGACTACTGTATTTGTTCATGTAAGTTAACGTTAGTTAATGTAAATACAGTGGTTCATTGTTTATTCATGTTAACTCATGGTGCATTAACTAATGTTAACAAGCATGGACTTGGATGTTAATAATGCATTAGTAAATGTTTAATTATGATCAATAAATGCTGTACATGTGTTGTTCATGATTAGTTCATGTTAGTAAATGCATTAACTAATGAAACTTATTGTAAAGTGTTACCTTATTATTATCTTTAGGAGGCAGTGTGGAACTCTAATGGTGGATAGCTGCTTCTCACTCAGGTCTGTTTATGCTAATGAGGGAGAGATCAATCACTCATGAGTGGGGCTTTCCCCCAGTGATGACACGAACAAAGGGAGAATGTCAATCAAAGTGTTTTTGCAGACTGTTTTTATCAAGTGTGATCATAAAAAAAGGAATTATTTTTTTACCATTAGAGGCTGACTATATTCACACTATTACCACACAACTGTGTTTAAACCCCCTATAATTTTTACATAACAAAAATTTGCACCTTTAAATTATTGTCATGTCATTGTACCTTATATCTTCTCTTTGTTGGCCTGTTAATGATGATATTGTGGGTATTTTACACCTGCACTAGTAACACTGGTCTGTAAATAAACTTTTAAGGAGAAGCTGAGGTTTCATATGAGGTGATTCTGGGATTGCAAACATCAATGCTGAAGCTGAAGGACCAGGTAGTGAAGGCATCTTGGTAAGTAATAAATAAATAAATACAAAAATAAATATCGGGTGAAAATTAAGTAGCCTATAGGCATTAAACATTTTTATAAAATTCAAACTGTAATTGTCAAAAGGTTATAACAACATTTGTTTTTATGTTACTTTCGCTTATTTAAATAACTTAATCATGATTTAACATATTTTTGCTAGTTATGCACATTTTACCTTGATGCTTTAAGTGAGTTTAATTGATGTACATGGAAGTGACTAAAAGGTAATTTGATTTAACTTAAAAATTTAAGGCAGCAAAACATATTTATAGTGTACATTACTAACTATTAATAACCCTGGCTCATTCTGGAAACGTAGCCCCGCGGACGTTTCTGGAGACTGTGAAATACATCCCGGGAGGTACGTATTTGTGCAGTTTTTGTTTTCGCAAATCCAGGAAAGGCTGCTGTGCGCGATTTTTTTCGTGTCTCGAACACCCTTCGCGAGCACGCGCCGTTCACGCCATCCTCCTTCTTCCCTAAACCCAAGCAACGATTTACAAAAGGCGTCCAGAAAAATAAATGCTTGTTCGCTTTATTTTTTGGATTCTGTTTTTTTGTCTTACCTGATTTTTGGAACTGCTCTTCCCTGGACTCGAACCCGGTCACCGAACGTGGCCGGCTCCTGCTCCTCCTGGGCTCCGCTCACCGACGTAACCTGACGAGCTAACCGGACAAACTGGTTGCGGTGGGAAAGCCCTCCACACTGAGGAGGTGAGCCGTCAGCCGGCGAGCGCGAAGAGGAGCGGTGTCACACTGCCCCATACTGTAGTGTTCGCTTGAAAAAACGAAATGCAGCCATACGTCCCTCCGGCCACGTAAATCGCTGTCTCCAGAAACATCCACGGGGCTACGTTTTCTAAGCTTGAGTTGATTAAGCATAAGTGAGAATTGGTCCCCATACTAAAGATTTAATAGCACATCATAAAGCTCTCTAAATGTTTAAAAGACCACTTTCCCCCTTTATTTCTAGTAAATTATCAAAGCATAAGATGAATATTAAAATGTACAGCAGCACAATAGCGTCTTAAAGAAACAAATATTAGACATAAAACAATGGGATATTTAGTCTACACTCTCAGAAAAAAAGGTATACGGTTTATAAATAATGTTCCTTATGTTAAGAAACAGTTTGGTACCTTTGTCAAAAAGTTATATGGTACAGAAAAGACCTCTTATCAGACGTTCTGTACCTTTAATAGTACAATTGAAATGAAGATACACAATTATTATCATAAAAAGGTACAAAAGTGATGGACAACTCCTTTATTACAATATCTATGAAAATAAATATTTCTGAAGAGGCAAAGTGAA
Source organism: Danio rerio (assembly GCF_052040795.2). Taxonomy (NCBI): domain Eukaryota; kingdom Metazoa; phylum Chordata; class Actinopteri; order Cypriniformes; family Danionidae; genus Danio; species Danio rerio. Next base: position 40,107,743 of record NC_141031.1, read on the forward strand.
TTTATGAATAATTTCCATATTAAAACATGAAGCATCATTTAAAAGCAAATGTTTAAAGAAACTCATAAACATTAATTATTAAGTTCCATAAAACAAAACAACTGATAAAACCAAACTATAGGTATTGTAAACTAAACATTTAAGGCATTTTTAATAAACATTTGGTAAGCATGTTCTGATAAATACATTTTCATTATTATTATTTACACCTTTTGGCTTTTGTTTTCCATTACGCACGTAAGCTGGCAAAAGTCCTGCATATGCAAAGTGTTCATGTTTCTATTTCTATTTTAAAATCAAGTAAATTAAATGAACTTTTAAGTGATTAGAAAGGTGTTGTGTGAAAATTAGAGTGATTATTAGATTATTTTTCTCACAATGATGCATCTTGTACATTGTCTTGTTGTCTTTTGGGAGAAGCCTGTGTCATTTGCTATCAAAAATAAATAAATAAATAAATAAATAAATAAATAAATAAATAAATAAATAAAATCACTGGTTGATTAAAATTAACTTTAAGTAGAAAAACTATTGTGAATGGGAGTATGTGTTTCTGTAACATTTTTGTGAAAAGTGTTGTGAAATGTTGAGCAAAATATATATATTTTGATTAATGCTAAAGTATTTTTTATTCTTTATTGTAAATGGAAAAGGTGCATTTACACAAAAAGAAATTTACAAAAAAAATAATATATATATTTGATGTTTTATATTTACTGAAAATAAATTGACACATGTTGGGTATAGCAAAATACCTTTAAATAGTTCTTGAAGGAACACATTTGACATTGTTTAAAGTACAAAGTGTCTTGTCCTGTGGTGGTACCTCAATGAATCACATTTGTACATTTCATGAAGGTACAATATTGTATATGCAGGTTTTAAAAACTAAAGGTACATTTTGGTTTCCCATGGTACAAATCAAGTCCCTAAAAGTACAAACTACAATAGTACAAATGTGTTTCTTTGTCTTAAGGTACAAAAAAGGCTCTGCCCCAATGACAAGGGTTTGTACCTTCTTTGTTATAACATTATACCCCTTTTCTGAGAGTGTATTATAACTTAAGTGGCCAAAAGTATGCTTGGTATTACTATACTGTTGTTATGATTATTCGTGAAATGACACAAAACATTATACTATGGTATTATGCATACATTATAATGAAGTAGGAATACCCTTAATGCATTACAAATAAAGTCTCCATAGAAAGTGTTACTGAAATCTCTTATAATCACCAAGTCTAAGTTGATTTTTATTAAAAATATATTTATTTTCAATTTTAAATTTTTTTTACATGACTTTAACCTAGCACAATTCTTCAGAAATTTGGTGCTCAGTTATTTAAACCTTCAAATTACAGTGGACATAAAGAGGAACTTCCATAAACCGCCATTTTTGCATGAATTTCTTATATAATATATTTAAAGTAGGTGTCCTCTGTTTATTTTAGGGTGACAATGAAGGACTACAGGCTTCCTGCTGCTCCTGTCATTGGATGTTGGCTTGTCCCGTTTGAAGCTGTCACACAGAAGACGATCTCTGATTTTGCCATCACTCAGCCGTAGATTCAGCACAACTTACTACATCATTCGTATCAAGAATTATCATCTGACCTAGTATCTAGTCTGTATTATGGTCACTGTTAATGTTTAAAAAGCTGTGAAATCTGCAGCATGCCTTAATAATGTGAAAAATATCACATTAATATGATATAAAATCTAACATTGCCTATAATTTTTTTGCTTTAAATGTTTTTGCTGGTCGTTCAAACTACTCATTTAAAAAGGGCTGATTCAACACAATTATTAAAAGTTTTGGGGGTCATTGTTTTATGTTCAATCCACTTAAATTTGCTAGTTATGGTAATCGATTTATGTTGGGAAAACATAAAGAAATTGTGGAAACCCAGCATTTTTACAGAGTGGGATGCAGGAATCAAGTGTTGCTTTTTAATTGTATCTGTCAGACTGTATCTTTGAATGTTTATGAATGTTTTCATTGCCCAAACATATGTAACTGGGCTTAATCTTGCAAATGTGATAATACAGCAATTAGCATTACCTATAAAAGTAGTCATGTATACACAAAGTAACATTTTAATTGGTGCTGCTGATATGATTTTTAAAAATATGCATGTTTTGTGGTTCTGTCTGAAAATAAAAGCTTAGCACCAAACATCTAATGCAGAGCGTTTTCAAATTATTTAGATGATTCACAGTTGAAGTCGAATGTAAGTTGAAATGTTTTTTCTTTTTCAAAAATTTCTTAAGTGAAATTTATTGGAGCAAAGAAATGTTCACAGTATTTCCTATGATATTTTTTCTTCTAGTCCTATCTGCTTTATTTTGTCATGGAGGAGTGGAGAGCAAGAGACCCCAGTGACAGATGAGTCTCCGCAATGCTCTCGTGGGCCAGCCTGAAAACCCGCCAGTGACCTACTCACACCTGCAGCTTCTCAATGATGGACATGCAGTGTTCTCCAGCCTCCAGCGCCTAGACTCTGCAAAAGAAGTTTGGCCAGAGGAGAAATGGTCACCTGGTTTCTCTTGAGGTTTTTCTTCCCTTTTACATCAATTGGTAAAGTTTTGTTCCTCGCCACTGGCTTGCTTGGTTTGGGACTTGTGAAGCTGCGCATCAATGGATTTGCTCTTCAGTGTTTGGACTTTCAGCAGTGAAAATTAAACCACACTGAACTGAACTAAACTGAACTTCAACTCTGAAAACTGGACTGATACAGTTTCAGTTTACTAGAACTTCTATGTTAGGCTGCTTTGGAACAATCTACATTGTAAAAGCGCTGTAGAAATAAAGATGAACTGAACTGAATTTTATTTCGACTAGAATAAAAGCTTTTAAAATGTTTACATTTTATAAAACCATTTAAATGTCAATATTATTATCCCTCTTAAGCAATATTTATTTTTAGTTGTCTACAAAACAAACCATAGTAATACAATGATTTGCCTAATTACCCTAACCTGCCTAATTAACCCAGTTACATCTTAAATGTCACTTTAAGTGGTATAGAAGTATCTTGAAAGATATTTAGTAAATATTATGTGCTGTCATCATGGAAAACATAAAAGTGAGTTAAAAATCAGTTATCAGAAATGAGTTATTAAAACTATTCTGTTTAAAAAAGTGTTGAAAAAATCTTCTTTTCTTTATACAGAAATTGAGAAAAAATTTACAGGAGGGCTAATAATTTTGACTTCAACTATGTTTTTTTTTTTAAAGCATGCCTCATTATTGATTTCTGTGGGGTTCAAGAGCCTCTGATTGTAAACAGAAGGGGAGTTTTCTCCAGCGGGTCAATGATAGCCAATAGAATGACGTGGACATGAGTTTAAAAGCAGTGTGTGTTTCGAGTTGTGTTTTCTGTCATGGTCATGATGGATCGAGTTGCTTTCAGACTGATTCTCTTTGGTGCTTTTCTCATCTCAGCCACTTCAGCTCCAGTTGAGAAGGTGAGGGTCAAATTTAAATGAGGGTGCAAAAGTGATTGATTTAAAGTAGAAGTAAATCAATTTTAATATAATAAAAAAATTATATTTCTGAAAAATCCTGTTTTATTAGAACATTTCTTATAACTTTTTCACATTGTGCTAACATTGATTGTTATTTATTTATTTATTTATTTATTTATTTATTTATTTATTTATTTATTTAACCAGGAATGTCCCATTGAGATACAATATCTATTCTACCAGGGAGTACTGATCCAGACAAGATTGTTCAGAAATATCTATTAGGCTGCAAATCAGGATGTCATAAAAATACATTTCTTAAGGATCATGTGGCATTGAAATCAGGAGAAATGGATTCTGAAGATTCAGCTTTGCATTATTTTTTAATGATATTTAAATTGTATGTCTACAGTCAAGTCCAAAAATATGCATATCCCTGGCAAATTTCTACTTAAAGTTAATTTTAATCAACCAGTGATTTTATTTATTTATTTATTTATTTATTTATTTATTTATTTATTTATTTATTTATTTTTGATAGCAAATGACACAGGCTTCTCCCAAAAGACAACAAGACAATGTACAAGATGCATCATTGTGAGAAAAATATATATATTGCTGTACATATTTCTCAGTTTTGATTTACATAAAAAAAAGATTTCTGAAGGATCATGTAGCATTGAAATCGGGAGAAAAGGATTCTGAAAATTCAGCTTTGCATCATATAAAAAAATACATTTTTAATAATGTTTAAATGGTATGTGTACAGTCAAGCCTGAAATTATTCATATCCCTGGCAAACCTTGATTTAAAGTTTCAACCAGTGATTTAATTCATTTATTTATTTTTAATTTTATTTTATTGTATTTTTGACAGAAATTGACACAGGTTTCTCCCAAAAGATAATAATTAGACAATGTGCATCATTTTGAAATGAATATAATATAAATATATATTACATTTTTAATAATATTTAAATGGTATGTATACAATCAAGCCTGAATTTATGCATATCCGTGGTACAATTTTACTTTAATCAAACCATGATTTTATTTTATTTATTTATTTATTTATTTATTTACTTATTTTTTTACAGGAAATGACACAAAATATAGTAAGACAATGTACAAGATTCAAATCATTGAGGAAAAAAAAAAAATTTCCTCAGATATGACTTACACTTGAACAAAATCTTTAATTGAGAATTTGCCTGGGGTATCGATAATTTCATGCTTGACTATATATAATTTGAACATTTCAGTAATATTTCACAAAATGTCTTCTGTTTTCAATAAAATAAGAGCAGTGATATTTATAGATTTAGTATTATTTGGCTTGCGATATACTCTGTCGAGATAGATAGCACTGTAATTCAATTTAGTCGTCAATAATCCCATGATTGATGTAAAGAAATGTTGTCTCGGTTAACAAACAGAGCTATCTATTGCCCAACAGTTTACACTGAGATGTACACATCAAAACTTATTTGCCTTTTAGTCCAAAGGCCTGTTATTTTCAAGCTGTAAATATTTGAGCAGTCCCACATAAAAAAGGAGGAGTACACATGCTCCAACCAATCACATGTTATACAGCATGAGCATACTTTAATATGTGCTGTTTATGTTTTTACAGAAACAAAATGTGGATATATACAGTTTCTATATTAACTCCACGGTGTCCAGTCGCTACGCCACAACAATCATCACAAGCCGTGTGGCAAATAAACTGAGTGAGCCTCAAGAGATCCAGTTTGAGGTCAAGATTCCCAAGAATGCCTTCATCAGCAAGTTCAGAATGTGGGTAAACATGAGTACTGTTTTATACTGTAAGTAGAGATAAAGAGATGTTGTTTAGCTAGTGGGCCTCATGTCAGGTCAATCGGATAATGTAAGGCAAGTATATTTATATAGCACATTTCATACACAATGGTCATTCAAAGTGCTTTAGATTAACAAGAATAACAGAAACAAGTATTAGAAATTAAATTATTATTATTATAATATTATATTAATATAATATATATTATTAAATTATTATTAAATAAAAACCGCAAAGAATAAAAATGTTTAAAAACAGATTAAAATGTGTTAAAACCAGCCTGATCTCACGAGAAAACGTAAGTATTTTACGTTTTGCCAGTTTGGTGGCTAATTCGTACGAATTCGTACGAGTTCAGTCGTACGAAATGGTACGATTTTAAAAAGGAGGTGTGGCACCTGACCCCACCCCTAACCCCAACCGTCATTGGGGGGTAAGCAAATCGTACTAAATTGTACGAATTAGATCGTACGAATTCATACGAATTAGCCTCTAAATGAAAAAGTTATGAATTGCTGTGAGATTGTGTTGGTTAAAACAGGTTTTAAAGGAATAAAAAAGAAAAGAAAGACATAATAGTGCAATCTGTGGGACGTAGCACAGTGCTCATTCAGTAAATGCACAGCTAAACAGATGTGTTTTCAGTCTTGATTTAAATGTGCCTAATGTTGGAGCACATCTGATCATTTCTGGAAGCTGATTCCAGCATGGGGGCGTAGTAGCTGATTCACCCTGCTTTGAATGAACTCTTGGACTTTCTCATTTCTTTACTTGATCCTAATGACCTGAGTGGTCTGTTAGATTTGTATTCAGTGAGCATATCTGTAATGTATTGAGGTCTGAGGCCATTTTATAGACAAGTAATAATACTTTAAAATCTACTCTGAATGTAGCTGGGGGCTGTTGTAAAGACCTGAGGACAGATGTGATGTGCTTTGATTTACCTGGTTCTGGTCAGAATCCTGGCCGCAGCGTTCTGGATGAGCTGCAACTGTCTGACTGTCTTTTTGGGAAGGCCAGTGAGGAGTCCATTACAGTAATCCACCCTGCTGCTGATAAAAGCATGAACGAATTTGTAGCCAGGAAAACAACCAGCATGTACTTTTTGAAGTGTTTGAAGAAATAATATCTTCAAAATTGGTTAAAAAACATTCACTTTTAAAAAAATATTGATTTTTATTGACAGTGCTGGTTCTTAGACCCTTTAAATTTGATAAAATCCATTGCAGAAAAAGGTAAACTTTTCTTAAAACATGAAAAACCTTGTTATATTTAAATGTTGCTATGTTTATCTATTATATCTATTTGTTATATTATATCTATATTTATTATTTTAGGGCGTGATTACTGAAAGTTAATTTAGCAAAGTCAAAATAGTTCTTCTATAAAAATTGTTGCAAAAAATTTATTTTAAAAATGTTTATGATTCCATGAAGAATATATATATACATTGTTCTTTTAAAAAATCATCACTGAAAATTTTTTCAGCTTTAACTTTCATAAAGACTCTCCAGTACATAAAGTTTATGTTTTGTAAAAAATTTATATACACTACCTGACAAAAGTCAATCGATCCCAGTTCTAGCTGATCATTTGGAAAAGTGTCAGAAGGTCGATTTTTCTGATGAATCATCTGTTGAACAGCATTCCAATCATCACAAATACGGCAGAAGACCTACTGGAACCTGCATGGGTCCAAGATTCCCACAGAAATCAGTCAAGTTTGATGAAGGAATAATCATGGTTTGGGGTTATATTCAGTATGGGGGGCGTGTAAAAGATCTGCAGAGTGGATGGCAACATCAACAGCCTGAGGTATTAAGACATTTGTGCTGCCCATTACATTACAAACCACAAGAGAGGGCAAATTCTTCAGCAGGATAGCGCTCCTTCTCATACTTCAGCCTCCACATCAAAATTCCTGAAAAAAAGAAGGTCAAGGTGCTCCAGGATTGGCCAGCTGTTACCAAACATGAACATTATTGAGCATGTCTGGGGTAAGATGGAGGAGGAGGCATTGAAGATGAATCCAAAGTCTAAATGAACTCTGGGAGTCCTGCAAGACTTAAACTTTGTCTAAGCAAAGCCAGAACTTACTGTCCTTATTAAAAATCAAGGCATGATCATATTTCATTTTGGTAAAATAGGTGTAATCTAGAGGTCTTTACCTTTCATATAAGCCACTTCTGATACCAAATGATCGACTAGAAGTCAAGCTATTATTTGTTGCTCCTAAAACTTGGATAGACGACAAGACTTATGTTTATTGTTGAATTTTTACACACTGAGAAAGTTCATTTAGGAACCAAGAATGGTTCTTCTAAAGCATTACTGCAAATAAAACCAAAAAATATATTATGAACTATTATATTATTGTGACTGTAGTAAAGGGATAGTTCATGCAAAAATTTAAATTTACTCACTATTTACTCTTTCTCAAGTGCTTTCAAACCTTTATTCTGTTAAACACAAAATAAGAAGAAAGCTGAAAACTTTGATATCAATAGTAAGAAATCAAAGGAAGTCATTGGTTTCCAGCTTTCTTTAAGATATCTTTTTTTGTGCTCAACAAAAAATTTTTTGTGCTCAACAAATTTTTTTTTGTGTTCAACAAAAGAAAAGAAAGGTTTAAATCAAGAGAAGGGATAGTAAACGATGACAGATTTTTCTTGTCTGGGTGATCTATACCTTCAATTAAGATTGACATCTTGTCATTTTCTCCATAGGATCATTGAGGGGAAGACATATGATGGAGTTGTGAAGAAAAAAGAGGAAGCTCAGCAGCAATACAATAAAGCAGTGTCTCGAGGAGAAAGCGCTGGACTGATCAAGTACTAGACTTTTTAAAACCCAAATAGGTCTAACGGCATGCATTTTTAGAATGATTAGAAATGTCTTGGGGTTAATTTCTATTTCAGATCTGTTGGACGGACTTTGGAGGACTTTAAAACATCAGTGACAGTGGCTGCAAACAGTAAAGTAACCTTTGAGTTGACCTACGAGGAACTTTTAAAGCGCCGTCTTGGCAAATATGAGCTGCTCATCAACGCCCAACCAATGCAGCCGGTGGCGGACTTCAAAGTATGAAACAAAACAAAACAATTAATAAATTAGGTATTTAAATTAACAAAAAAATGATATTTGTCTCACATTAGATAGATGTGCACATTCAAGAGAATCCAGGAATTTCCTTCTTGGAGGTGAAAGGAGATTTGAACACCGGTGATCTGGCCAGCGCTGTCAAAACTACAAGAGCAGATAAAGATGTAAGAGTTTAAAAAGTGGGGTCAAATCGCTGGTTTAAAGTTCTGTTTACACTCCTATGCCTCAACAGATGACCAAAACATTTGTTTTAGGCGTGGGTGACCTTCTATCCCACTCGAGACCAACAGACCAAGTGTACAAACTGTGCAGAAAATGGGCTGAACGGAGATTTGATAATAACATATGATGTCAACAGAGGAAATCCTAAAGGAGAAGTCCAGGTATGTTATAAATCTCCTAAACAACATTAGGGAGAATAAAAATATAAAAGGAAAAATATCTCTAAATGTACTAGGTATGTATTTAAATGAAATGTTGATATTTGTTGATTCTAGATCTGGTAACATTTGTTGCAACTTTCAATGTGTTTTTGTCTGTGTGACTTGTATTCCTTAAGTTTTGGGGAACAAATATCCCCATAAGTATAGCAATAATATTAGATGCTGACCTTGTATGTGCACTTTTTTTTGTCTCCATGAGCAAAATGGCTCATAAATCACACAGTATGAAGTATTTTGAAAAAAACATGGGCTCTATTTTAACAATCTAGGCACAAAGTCTAAAGCACATTGTCAAAAGCATTAAGGGCGTAATTGAATCCACTTTTGCTATTTTAAGGACAGAAAAATACACTGCCACCAAAAGCGGACAAAAAAAAAGTGTACCGAGACCTCCTTGAAGAGGAGCTTTCAAACGAACCCTGGAGAGGTTAAATTTTAGTGAGAATATGATCCGAACTAAAAGTATTGCGCCTTTTAGACTAATCCAGTTGCCGCAGGCCGATGCGCTCTGCATTATGGAATGTGGAGGAAAAATATTTGTTGACAGCGATGTATACAAACTATATAGTATACTATGAGTAGGGATACAATCAGCCAGCAGTCGTAGCTCCATAATCAAAAGCGACATTTTGTGTCTGCCTGTTTGTTTACTTGCAGAGTTTCATTGGCATTTCCTGCCCGTTAATTTTGACCAATCGATAAGCAGTTTAGAAAATACATTCCATAACATCTAGCCAATGCGTGATGTGGATTTTGTCAGATGACTATATTTTAATTCTCCTTTTTAAAATCGTACATTTTCGTACGACTGAACTCGTACAAATTTATACGAATTAGCCACCAAACTGACAAGACATAAAATACTTGCACTTCCTCGTGAGATCAGGCTGGAACTACAGATGTGAAAGCACCCTAAGAGTCAGTTGCGTCACGGCATGGCGCATTTGCTATTTACATGGCGGACTTTGTAGATTTAAAAACTAAACGCTTCACTAGCGAGAAAACAGTTAAACAGCATCTGCAGTGAGAGGATAAAGAATGAGCCTCCTCCATTCGGCCTCTTTACTTCCTCTTTATTGTTACTCTTTACTTTACTCCTTTACTTTCTCGGATAAGGAAACGGTGTTGTATGCACTCCACTGAAGACATCCATTAGCCTACATATTTAATTTTGTTTGAGTGCAAAGATTTGTTTCAAAACTATTTCTAAATTCCGTAACATTTTAATTCTTACATTTTGTAAGGATGTTTGTGTATTGTTGTACATCCTGTGTGTATAAAACAATGTGTGCACAAAACGTGAAAATTAGGATTGTGCTGGTCTGAAAATAGCAACAAATCGCACCAAACACATCTTGCGCCTTATTGCGCAGGGTTTATGATAGGGCTCTATGTCTATGGGAAGTCTCCATTAAGATTCATATGTTGTGATTTAAGGGGTGGCTCAGTGGTTAAAACTGTTGCCTCACAGCAAAAAGGTCGCTGGTTCAAGTCCTGGCTGGACCACTTGGAGTTTCTGTGTGGAGTTTGCATGTTCTCCCTGTGTTTACATGAGTTTTCTCTGTGTGCTCTGGTATAAGCACAATCCAAAGACATGAAGTATAGGTAAATTGGGTAAACAAAATTGGCCTTAGCGTATGAGGCAATGAATGTTAAAAGCTATGGGTGTTTCCCTATACTGGGTTGCAGCAGGAAGGGCATCTGCTGCGTAAAACATATGCTGAAATAGTTGGAGGTTCATTCCACTTTGGTGACCCCTGATAAATAAGGGACTAAGCTGAAGGAAAATGAATGTTGTGATGTAAAACCAGGTTTTTTTTTTTCAAATCTTGATTTATTATCCATTCGAAAGTTAAAATAAGTAGTTTGGTCTAAAAATTTACATTAAAATGTCTGAAGCCATTTCTGTTTTAAATTTAGAAAAAATATATAATCAGGAAGTTTGCTGAACAAAACCAAAAAGGTGTTTTTATTGATATCTAATTATAATTTGCAACTCCAGAGGAAATTAGCATTTGCTGTAGAAGTTGCTGTAATAAAAGTATATGATCTTCACTATTCTTTTCTCTCAGATATCGAATGGCTACTTCGTCCACTACTTTGCACCTTCTGATGTTCCACGTATTCCCAAAAATGTGGTGTTTATCATTGACCGGAGTGGCTCAATGCACGGCAGAAAAATACGTCAGGTAAATGAACGCATTTCAGCCAGTTGAACCAAACAAGCTCTTGATGAACTCTTGCATCCTTCTCAATTTCCATGTCAAGTGGAGAATGCAATCATAACTTCCACATTCTGACAAAAGAGTGTGTTTTTTCAGACTCGTTCGGCACTGTTGACGATTTTGAATGATCTAGATGAGGATGACCACTTTGGATTGATCACCTTTGACGCTGAAATTGACTTTTGGAAACGGGAACTCCTTCAAGCTACCAAGGCAAACCGGGAGAACGCAGAATCTTTTGTGAAACGGATCCAAGATAGAGGAGGTGAGCTGCTGAAGTAAAATAAAGAGCAACTAAGTTGTAACTAATAATTGCTGCGTTTCCATTACCCTTCATGTTATGCAAAATTATATAGCAAATTTAAAATATGCCTAATGGAAACACATACAATTGAATTGATTCTAGCATCAAAGTCAAATAGGAATAATTGTCACATGATTACATTTTTAAGATATCACTATAAGTTTATTTGTAGAAAATTGGATACCCCTTGGGAATCAAAATGATTATCTGCTTATCTGAAACTTTGTTTTACAACCTTTCAGAAACACCTCACATGTAGTTGCATTTAAATAAAGACATAATATTCTTTCATTCATTCAATTTCCTTTGGCTGAGTCCCTTTATTTATCATGGGTCGCCACAGCAGAATAAACCGCCAACTATCCCACCATATGTTCTACGCAGCGGATGCCCTTCCATCCACAACCCAGTATTGGGAAACACCAATACATTCTCATTCATACTCATACACTACAGCCTATTTAGCTTATTCAATTCACCAGTAATGCATGTCTTTGGACTGTCGGGAAAACCGGAGCACCCGGAGGAAACCCATGCCAACACAGGGAGAACATGCAAACTCCACACAGAAATACCAACGGGCCCAGCCAGGATTTGAACCAGCAGCCTTCTTGCTGTGAGGCGACAGTGCTGACCAATGAGCCACCATGCTGCCCTAGGCATAATATGTGTTTTAATAAATAATGAATACAAATAAATTAGCCATTAATAGATAACAAATGTTCATCTCTGCTGGTTGCCATTCTAAGGGATGTAAACAATAACAATGGTCTCAACGTATTTCCTGTTTCCTATTTTTAATTTCCGAAGGTTACCAAAATCCAAAAAGGTCCACATATTGATAAATATTGATATGATAGCTATTTTGGCGTTTAAGTTATCATTGAATTGCCTTTTTTTCTACAGTTTTGAAACAGTTTGACATGGTTTAAATGTATAAACCGACATCATGATTTTTGAAAATGACATTCACGTTTTGCGTAAAATTAGTTAAACATTGTCATTTTTCACAAATCTTTGTACAAACCTGTAATGGAAACCACTTTACTGATACAACTATGTTTTTTTTAATCTCTCTTTAGCCACAAACATAAATGATGCCGTTCTAGCAGGAGTGGACATGATCAATCGAAATCCACGAAAAGGAACGGCCTCCATCCTGATCCTGTTGACTGATGGAGATCCCACTGCAGGCACAGATTCACACTGACAAACACAAGCTCAAAGTCTTTTACTGTAGCACTACCCAGATAGCATATGTACGTCTGCAAGATGTATTTTAAAAATAATTCAGTCTTGGAAAAATCTGCTATGTTCAAAGGTGTGATAAACATCTTAAAAAGGTCTGCTGAGGGAACATGCTAAATTTAAAACATCTAGAAAACGTTTTAAGCATCTGCAGAAATTAACATCTAATAGACATTTGCAGATGAGGAAATGCTTGAATGCATGTTACAGATGTAATCACAAACATCAAAGCAACCCAGGCTCATTCTGATTATGTACCGCTATATACATTTCTAGAGACTTCTACGTTTTTTTTGTAGTTTTTGTTTTTGGAAATCCACTAAAGGCTGATGTGTGAGGCTTTTTCAGATCTCAAATTTCTCATACGAGTGCGATTCACGCCTGCTGTTCTCACGTAATTCCACCAGAGGCTGACCAACCGATTGATCCCACCACCTTTCCTAAACTCAACCGATAGTGTTTCTCAAAAGCAATCCAGAAAAAGAGAAGCCCTCATGGCCGCCTGAGTTTTTACCACATTTTCAGATTTTACCAGATTTCCACCCTGGTATTTACTTGTTTGATTTATTTTTTGGCTTTTGTTTTACTTGCTTTCTGCAACCGCTCTTCACCGGACTTAAACCTTGTCGTCACAGTCAACTCCGCTCTAATCCTTCTCAAACCCTCCAATGTACATGACGAGCCGCTGAACAAACTGGTAAAAGTGGAAGAGCGGTCCATACAGAGATAATCGGTCAGCTGGTAAGCGTGAAAAGGAAAGGCATCATACTGCACCATAGCGTTTGTTTTAAAAACCATACGTAGCTCTGGCTACATAATTTGTGATCTTCAGAAATGTATATAGGGCTACGTTTTCAGGATGAGCCTACTGTATGTTGCATCAAATAGATGTCTCTGTGATGTACAGGTCTTGCCTCCTTGTTAGAGCAACCAACTCCCATACAAAGAATCACTGGTTCGATCCCAGCTCGGACCGGGTTGGGTGCAGTAGTACCGGTGAAATACATGTGGGAGCTCGTTCGTGTTTTTGAACTAATGAAGACAGCAGAAGTCAATGATTTATTTAAATTATTTAGCCTGACATGTTTACTGCTCCAAAATATTCAAAATGTTTCTCAAAATAAAATATATTGGCTGTATCTGAAATTGCCTAATACTCAGTAGGTACTGCATTTGAGGTTGAATGTACTACTTGACCGATAAAAAAGTATCTTCTATAAAGTATTAGTGTCAGTAATTTGAATGGAGCTCCGAAGTACTACAGATCTAATCATCATGTGTCCTACCCGCTTCTCTCCCATTCATGAATTCTCTCGCTGTGCATCATGGGATAGCGTAGGGTCCATCAGATGTGCACTTTGGAATCTTGCCGGAAGTAATGGGTCATCCGGGTACTTCTCGCAAACTGTTTTTCGAATTAGAATTCAGACATACTACTTGGCTTGCAGACTCTTTTTAGCATACTATATTGTATGGAAGTATGTGATTTCGGAAACAGCCATCGTGTCCAAATCGGAAAAAAGCTTTTGTTTTTTACCCAGACATTTAAAATTAATTTATTTTACTCCAGTATTCATAATACCGTGAAACCCTGATGTTTTTATCTAAGGTTATCATACCGTTAGAATCTTATACCGGCCCATGCCTAGCTACATCAGTCAAAAATCTAATTAAAACATAGGGGTTTGGATGGGATGTGTAAAAATCTAGTTGGGAGGAGTTTGAAGACAAAAACCTGACAAATGTCTTGAAATACAGTATCTGTATTAATTAGTTGTGGTTACTGTAGTATAAGTAAAATTATTGACTCTGGTCCATTGAGTTAACTGAAAATTTATTCATCCTTTGGCCTAGTCCCCTATTTATCAGGGGTTGTCACAGTGTAATAAACGGAAGCCCTTCCAGATGCAACCCAGTACTGGGAAACACCCATACACTCTCACATTCTCACACACACATATATTCTACAGCGAATTTAGCTTATTCAATTCACCTCTAGCGCATGTCTTTGGTTTGGGGGGGAAACCCACACGAACACAGAAAGAACATGCAAAAACTCCACACAGAAATACCAACTGGCCCAGCCGGGACTCAAACCAGCGACCTTTTTGCTGTGAGCTAACCACTCAGCCACCGTGCCGCCCTTACAATGGAACATATTTACAAAAATTTTCTAATACTTCAATGGGTCTGAGTCATTTATTTCTTACTGTACATAGTATTCCAATCTAATTAGCAGGCCTATGCTTAGACCTTATTAAAGTAGCTGTCTTACCAGTAAATCAGGACCAATTTAGTTCCTGTGTGTAAAAGACAGAATTACAGAATTGTGCCCACTGCTTTCAGATCACTCATAATAATGATATTCATACATGTAGTGAAATACTTTTCCTCTCTAACAGGTGAAACCAACATAGAGAAGATAATGGCCAATGTGAAAGAGGCAATTGGGTCAAAGTTTCCCCTCTATTGTCTTGGTTTTGGATACGATGTTAACTTTGACTTCCTGACAAAGATGTCACTTGAAAATAATGCAGTTGCTCGCAGGATTTACGAGGATTCAGACGCTGATATACAGCTTCAGGTGGACTATAGAGAATCAGCTGGAGATACATCCTGTTAACTATTTGAGTGTATGTAAATCCTTTATTTTACTTTTTTTTTTAAGGGCTTCTATGATGAAGTTGCCGTCCCTCTCCTCACTGATATTCAGCTTAGCTACGCAGGAGGGAAACACCTTACCAAGTCCAGCTTTGGCCTGTACTTCAATGGCTCTGAGATTGTGGTGTCAGGACAAATTACAGACAACAGTGTGGAGACTTTCACAACTGAAGTCATCGCAGTTTCAGTAAGATCATCATCATCATCTCGTTAAAGTTGCAGTACACTGAAAATGTGAAACTTCTGTGTCTTTCATTCAAAGTCCATCTTTATATTGGATTAAATGGAAGCATTATGGTTTATGATTTTAACCTGTTTTATTTAATTTTACTTTAAAGCCAAAAAAAAAAGACTAACCCTCATTTGTTTTTCTCAAAGTAGTATTTTTACTTTAAACCAGCAGGTTGATCCAAAGCAAAACTCTACGTGAAGTTTTATAAACTAATTTTGAGAGTAGCATGTGATTTGATTGATGATTATAGCCTAAGCATTGTCACCCTGCAGCCCAAGAATGGTTACTAAATGAAGCCAAGCAGGGCTGAGCCTGGTTAGTACTTGGATGGGAGACCACATGGGAAAACTAGGTTGCTGTTGGTCTGTGTGAGTCCTAATGCCCCAAGTAGTGGGCGCCGTCTTTTGAATGAGATGTTAAACCGAGGTCTTGACTCTCTGTGGTAATTAAAAATCCCATGGCACATCTTGTAAAGAGTAAGGGTGTAACCCAGGTGTCCTTACCAATTCTCTTCATCAATCCTTACCCATCATGGCCTCCCAATCATCCCCATTCCCTCCACTGTCTCTCCGCTTGACCCATAGCTGATGTGTGGTGAGCGCACTGGCGCTGTTGTCCTGTGGCTGCCGTTGCACCAACCAAGTGGATGCTGCACAATGGTGGTGGTGTGAAGAGACCCCCCCTCATGATTTTGAAGCACTTTGGGTGTATGGCCATACATGATAAATGCTCTATAAATACACATTACATTACATCGTGATTGGTCTCTCATATGTAATCATCAATAAACCAATCAGATTAAACAAAGCCTAAAATAAACAGCCCTTTTCACCTCACTTCCCTTATCTTTGTTTTTGAAGAATTCCCCCATCAACCCCATCTCCCCCTTTTCTCCTTTACCAGGGGAGCTCTCGAGAACTACCTGATCTCAGACCCTCTAACATGCTAAATGACCAGGCAGGAGCCCTAAACCCAATTATCTTTCAGCTCAGGGTTCTCTCCTGGGTTAGCATGCCAACCCTGCAATTAGTATCAAGCAAAATCTAAGTGTGAACTCTTGAATTTGTTGTAAGTAGGGATCAAATGATTTTGTTATCCACCCCTTTTCTAGTTGTAAGGGGGAAAAAATGTTGTACATTGTTGTACCAAAGTTTAAAAAAAAAAAATACAAACATATATATATATATATATATATATATATATATATATATATATATATATATATATATATATATATATATATATATATATATATATACAATATTTACTTTGTGTGAATGACATTTTTTCTGAATATTTTAACCAAAGTTAAGTTATGCTTTGTGGAAAAACTATTTTTTTTTTCACAATTTTTTCAGTTTTTTAAACTTTTTTTTTTTGCTGTTACAAATTACAGTATTTTTAAGTTGGTTCAAAGTACATATATTTTTCAGGATAGAATGCATTTACAATATTTTAAATCGGTATCTACATAGATGTTACGTGGCTTAGTTTATAAGTTTAAATATTCTCCATATTACAAAGCCATTTAAAACCTTACAATTTACCCCTAAGAACGAAAAGTCTTATTTGATCATATTTGGAATGGTCATGACTCATGAATATTAATGAGCTCTTATGGATACGCTTAATGAAAACACACACAAATATAGCGAGATGTACTCTGAAATTGACACATGGAAAATAATAATACTTAAGTTGTCACATGGTATTTTGTTTTTTGTATAAATTTGTTCTTTGTTTAAACTGTGGTTAATTGATTTGCCAGCACAAGTTACCACACATAACATTGTGTACAAGCTGTTTTAGTGACATTGTTTTGCAGCTGAACTTTTACTGTTTGTTTTAACATACCTTATAATGTTCCTTCATGATTTTGTTCATCAAAATATAAGGCCATTATTACTGTATCTACCATTGATCAGGCTATTTTCACATGACTACAAATTTTAGGAACAATGAAATATGGGACAAGAAATTTTTTAAGTAAGTTTGAACATTTAAAATAGAGTTCAAATACGGGATCGTCCTTCCGGTTACTTAGGCTTCCACAACCGTATAAAACAGGGGTGCCCAAACTCGGTCCTGAAGGGCAGGTGTCCTGCAAAGTTCAGTTCCAACCCCAATCAGACACACCTGGGCTAGCTAATCAAGCACTTACTAGATTTTTAGAAACATCCATGAAGGTGTGTTGAGGCAAGTTGGAGCTGAAATCTGCAGGACACCGGCCCTCCAGGACCAAGTTTGGGCACCCCTGGTCTAAAGACATGAGATATAGGTAAATTGGACTAACTAAATTGGTCATAGCATATGTGTGTATGGGTGTTTCCCAGTACTGGGTTGTGGCTGGAAGGCCATCCGCTGCATAAAACAAATGCCAGAATAGTTGGCAGTTCATTCCACAGTGGCGACCCCTTGATAAACAGGGACTAAGCCTAAGGAAAATGAATGAATGGGAGAGTCTCTGGAAAAACAAGAGTCACACAAAATTTAACATAATATACTCATGACAGCATTCCTGATTCAGCCATTTTATTTCTGAGCAGAAAGGCAATAATGTGATGTATCAAGACACTGTAATGATGAAAGACGCCAGTGACGTCAAACCCGAGAATGAAGATTTCATGCAGCGACTTTGGGCCTACCTTACAGTGAAGCAGCTCCTGGAAAGACAGTATGTTTATGACAATTATATAAAATTCTCTGTTTAAGATGTACACTGAAGGCATTTATCTGTCTTAGGGTGCTTCTCAAAGGAAAAGAGCAAGAGGATGAAAAGGAACAAGCTCTTCAACTCTCCCTGAAATACCAGTTTGTCACTCCTCTTACCTCTATGGTTGTTACTAAGCCACAGGAAGGTGAAGTGGATGTTGCAGACAAACCCAAAGAGGGTGGAGAATCACCCAGATATCCAGGTGAGAAGAAGTTATATGAACATTTTCAAGCCTGAATACAACTAAATACACTCTCAATACTGTAATAAAGGTGCCAGGATTAACATTTGAGTTAAAAATGTGAATGACATAAATAATTTTCTCTGTGTTTTTAAAATTAGCAAGTCAACCCCGTCTGGTACCTTATGGTCGAAGTGGAAGTAAGTGTAAAATGATAAAACTAGAATTATTGCTTTGAATTTAAAGTAGAGAGCTGTCTTATGTATTGCAGACTGGAGTGAAATGGCTTTAATAAATATACTTAAATATATTTAATAAATATATATAAATAAACATAAATATATATATATATATATATATACATACATACATATATATGTGTGTGTATATATGTATATGTGTGTGTGTATATATATATGTGAATATATATATATATATATATATATATATATATATATATATATATATATATATATATATATATATATGTATATATATATATATATGTATATACAAACACACACACACACACACACACACACATATATATATATATATATATATATATATATATATATATATATGTATGTATGTATGTATGTATACACAGTGTATCCGGAAAGTATTCATAGCACTTCACTTTTTCCATATTTTTTTCATGTTACACCCTTCTTCCAAAATAGATTAAATTCATTTATTTCCTCAAAATTCTACACACAAAAAATTGACACTATTAAATTGTTGCAAATTTATTAAAAATAAAAAGCTGGAAAATCCCATGTACAGAAGTATTCACAGCCTTTGCCCAGTACTTTGTTGATGTACCTTTGGCAGCAATTACAGTCTCAAGTCTTTTTGAATATGATGCCACAAGCTTGGCACACCTGTCTTTGGGAATTTTTGCCCATTTTTGCGGCAAAGGCTGTCAATACTTCTGTACATGTGATCTTTCAGGTTTTTTATTTTAAATAAATTTGCAACAATCAAAAAAAAAACTTTGTTTACATTGTCATTATGGGGTACTGTGTGTAGAATTGTAAAGGAATAAATTAATTTAATCCATTTTGGAAAAAGGCTGTAACATAAAAAATGTGGAAAAAGTGAAACGCTATCAATGCTTTTTAGATGCACTGTATGTATGTTCAGTATATATATATATATATAAAATAAATGTAAAAAATAAATGAGTATACCCTCTTTTGAAAAGGTCAGTAAATATAAATACATTTTGGAGCATTTAAACAATACAATTTTATTAAATTAATAGTGTGGTCACTAAACATTTGTAGTACTAAAAAGGACATTTAGTGCAAAAACACTATTTTGTTTTAGGATTTTGAAATGAAAACCAGATGGGTTTAAGTCAAAATTACAAAACAAATAATTAAAGTAATAACTGTAAACAAAAATCTTTTTGATAGACTTTTTGTTTTTGATAGATAGTCAACTTTACACTGCTGATTTAAGATGGCTAAGCAGGTCTGTGTCAGCTTGGAATTCAGTGTGAAGACCCTACAAGTGTGCTGCATTAAACTGTTAGTGTAAAGGCACATTTTAATAAGTTTATGCCATTTTAGGTTTGGTTTCTGTGCCATCTTTGCTGTATAAAGATGATTATAGATACTTTTTCTTTGCATGCTGACTTTAGCTGCATCTGCATTGATTTGTTTTATTTGTTTTATGAAACAGCACCAGGATTTAGTCACCACCACTATACCACTAACTCGGGTCAACCTGGTTTGCATGCTCTACCTGGACTGCCTGGTCCACCTGGTCCACCCGATGCAAGTATCAGTTATGGAAGATTTTCTGGTATGCACACACATTTTGAAAGAAAACTAATTAATAGACCTACTGTATGATCTACTGTACGCTATAATTATGCAACAAAAACCCATTTTTTTTTAGGTGGATCAAATCGCGCGTTTCTTCAGGAAGGTAATAGCTTCATGTCTTTTCTGGTCAGTGTTTGTCATCAAATATTTTAAAACCAATAGCAAAAAAAAAGAAAACAGCAGCAGTCATGTACATATCATGCGTCCCTTGTCTAATTAGCAATTATTAAATGAGTGTAAGCTATTACATTTTCTAAGTAATGTAAAAAAAAACCTTTATTGTGTGTAAAATGACTAAACTTTCATCTTTTCTAGCTTCTGTTGTTCCTAAAGGTATGTATTTAATTTTTTTAACAACAACAACAACTACTACAACAACAGTTATAATGATAATAATAATAATAATTCAGTGTCAGCCTAAAGAAATAAGCTGTTCTATGACTTGCGGTGATTTCTTGCAAGTGTGTTTATAAACTTTTTTTAATGTTTAATTTTAGTTAATTTGCTTTATTAACGTCTAAATCAATAGTAGTCAAAATGAACTTATTAAATAAGGCATAATGTATAAAAAAATAAAAAATATTTTGAAATATATTTTAATGTGGAAAAGAAATGATGGAAATGAAATGCTAATTATATGAAAATCTTTGTTTTTATAATCTAGACACTTTTTCTTTTCTAGGTTTTTTCGACCAACATGGTACGTATGACAATGTTGCTGTAATAATAACAATAATTATAGAAATAATAATTATACAATTTCAGTCTGAAATCAGCTGTTGTTTGACTTTCAGTGACAACCTCACAATATTTATTAAGAATGTGTTTATAATAGCATTCGCAATGCTTTGTTGTTAATATGCTCAATATGTCAAAATCAATAGTTGTCAAACTGAAAAAGTCAAATAAGGCATTATATATATACACAAATCAACCACAATGTTTGAAATTATAATCTAGAGAAAAAAGATCATCTTGTGTTTATATTGTTTAAACCTTTTCTTTCCTAGATGTTGTTGCTCATAGTGGTGGGTATGACAGTGTAGCTGTAATAATAATAATAACAACGACAACAATAGAGTGGAGGAACTATGATGTCACCTTGTAGGCTAATCGGCTGCTAGCATAAAACTGGTTTCCTCGATAAAATCCCTATAGGTTTTTCTCATAGGCTTTTCAAAGATTGCAAATAATAAGCTCTGTGTTCAAAAACTGTTTATTACGCTTACACGGATAATCTTCACATGAAAATACAACTTTTAGCACTTTTGGATCTTAAATACAAACGGATGAAAAGCTGACATTAGGCTATAAACGGACTACAGTACCTTGTGACGTCAGCACCACCCTGCTACAGACAACTTTTCAAGCATATTTTTAGAAATATGGTCCATGACAAAGTTTTACTCTCTCGGTTTATTATATTATAATCCACGCTATATATTATAAACAAATAAATACACAAAAACACATAGACCTACATGCCTTTTGGATCGTTTTTTTATGTGGGAAAAACAGCCCGCTTACCTTAATAACAGACGACAGAAATGAGGCTTGAAGGAAATGTCTAAATGCCTGCAAGTTCCATCATGGACACAGAAAAAGATTCTATATTCTATTTATGTCACGAAGTACAGCGAAAAGCAGCCCATACTGTCACATATGCTATACATTTTAAGGAGGAGTGTAAATACTGCAGTTATGACAGACTTAAATGTGTTCAGATGAAGAAAAAAAAGACGAAAAATGTATTGATCTCGTTAAAATGACATAGGTATTGTGATGGGCTGAAGAATCACACGACAAGAGAATACAAGTAATAATAATAATACATTTTATTTAAAGGCACCTTTCTAGCAACTCAAGGACACCGTACAATCAACAAGAGCAATAAAACAACAAGAGAAATAATAAAATATACAGAGCAATAGTGCAGATAAAATTAAGTATTAAAAGCCATCTTAAATAAGTGGGTTTTGAGTTTTGATTTGAATAGTGTAAGGGAGTCAATATTTCTGATGGCAGGTGGTAATGAGCATAGTCGCAGAGCAGAGCGGCTAAATGCTCTGTTGCCCATAGTTGAAAGGCGAGAAGAGGGAACAGACAAGTGGAGGGAGGAAGAAGATCGCAGGGTGCAAGAAGGAACAGAAATGTGGATGAGGGCAGACAAATATGGAGGGGCGAGATTGTGGATGGCTTTGAATGTTAACATCAAGATTTTAAAGTCAATTCGAAAATGAACAGGTTACCAATGGGGTGATGTGATGAGAAGAAGGGGTTCTGGTGATGATACGGGCAGCTGAGTTCTAAGTTTAGATCCCAGAGGGTAGATTTATTTACAAAGGTGCATGAGTGCAAGATCCAAAGGGGTGCTCCAGCGGGTGATGTTCTTTCATCTGTGGGGTGCTCAGTGTCTGTGAGATGGGTCTAGGAACCCGATCCGTCACCAACTGCTGTCTGGAGGTAAGAAAGGGAGAATAGGTGTTACTGCTCTGTTTCCTTCGTATGCTTCTCCCTTTCTCATTCTTTCGGTGTGGCTTATGTAGCCGGTCTTGGATGAGTTGCAGCTGGTGCTGATTAGTTAGGACCGAGAGGGCCCAGGTGTTCCTCGTTCCTCTCCAGGACGACGCTGATAGCTCCATGGGATGCTCGTCACAGTATGTTTACACATTTATTTATACGTTTGCATTACTGAGAGCAGGGAAGAGAGAGGCTGCACTGGTAAGCAGAATCTCCATAATATTGCTTAATTAAGATAAAGGATCAACAGATTAATGTCTTGACGGTGTTTACAGGTGAAGGCATTATCCACACACAGTAAGAATTCCTAATTAGAAAAATACTACTAACTGTAAAATACTATTCATAAAAATACTTAAATCACAGACAAATCCAAATGCCAACGCAAATGGGCTGCGCTCCAGACAAGACCAGATCAATAATGTATAATGTCTCCGACACGGCCTGTAGTCCCATTTGGCAACTTGATAGCAACCGTCTTTTTAAAGAAGCGTAAGTGATTAAAACAACAATATAAGGTATAAATGAAGTGTTTTATGTCATAGAATATAACGTGAAAGTATCTTGAGTTTGTGTCAGCCACGAACCTTATTTAAGCAATTTAACTGAAATGCCATTCAAAATGTCCATTGGCTTTGGGACGAGGGAACCAGATCTGCTAAAATGCTAACTCGCTTCCGGGTTTTTACATAGGAATTGACGTCATAGTTCATCCACTTTGTTTAATTTCAGCCTGAAATCAGCTGTTGTTTGACTTTCATTGTTAAAACCTCACACTGTTTCTTGATAATGTGTTTATAATAGCACTTACAATGCTTTATTTTTTTAATTGCTTCATTAATATCAAAACCAATTGTAATTGAACAACCCACGCTCATTCTAAAAACGTAGGATATTCGTGCACATTTCTGAAGACCGCAAAATATGTCCCAGGAGGTACTTATTTTTCCAGTTTTTGTTTTCGCGAATCCGCGAGAGGCCGCTGTGTGCGCTTATTTCGCATTTCAAATGTCTCTTTGTGCCTTTCGCTCCTGCGCTGTTCTTGGGTAAACCCACCAGAGGCCGTTGTCGACCGACTAAATGATTAACTGGCCGACCGACCTATCGACTGACCCACCTTACTTCTTCCCTAAAACCAACCAATTTTACAGATTGATCCGCCCACCCACGTACTTCCATAAACCCAACTGACGGTTTAAAAAGCCATCCAGTAAAAGAAAAGCCCTCGTCTGATTTTTACCACGTTTTCAGATTTTACCAGATTCTCACTATGTAGTTCACTTGTCTATTTTATTTTTTGGATTCTGTTTTTGTCTTAACTAATTTCTTGAACCGCTCTTCCCTGGACTTGAACCAAGTCATCGTCGTAGTCAACTTCGCTCTGAGTCTAAAGTCCGCCGACGTACACGACAAGCTAACTGGATAAACAGGTTGTGGTGGAAAAGCCTTTCACACAGAGGTAAGCGGTCAGCCGGTAAGTGCTAAAAGGAACAGCGTCATACTGCTCCGTAGCGTTCACTTAAAAAAAATTAAATGCAGCCATACGTACCTCCTGCTCAATAATTTACAGTCTCCAGAAACGTCAATGGGACCATTTTTTCAGAATGGGCCCGTGTTGCAGTTAAATTGGAAAAAAAAATCAGCAATGTTTGAAAAGAAAATGATTGAAATCTAACACTAGTTTTGTCAAAGTAATTATTGTGGAATATTTAGGAATTAATCATTGTATTTTTGAGAAATACCGCTACACTAATTTAGTTCATCTTAATTACTGATGACTGCATGCTGTTAAGCTATTTCAAAATGAGTGCTTTGCTCAATAGCTGCTTTTACTGAACTGTATTATAAAAACTTTTTTAATTACAAATTTAATTTGTTTTAAAAACAAACCTCTCCTCTTTTTTAGATCTTTTATTGAGTTCTGCTGGTAAGTAGACTTGTTTCAGGTAAATGTACCCTAGCTGTGGGGATAGTTCACCCAAAAATGAATATTTACTCACTGTTTACTCACCCTCAATTGGTTCCAAGCCTTTATTAGTTTCTTGATTCTGTTGAACACATAAAAAGGTATTTTGAAGGCCTGTAACCATTGACTTCCATAGTAGGAGAGGCCAATACTATGGAAGTCAATGGTTACAGGTTTCCAGAATTTTTCAAAATTTCCCCCTTTGTGTTCAACATATGAAAGAAACTCATAAATGAAATTGAAACGATGAAATTATGAGTAAATTATGACAGAATTTTCATTCTTTGGGTGAACTATCCCTTTAAGTCTCATTTAAATGCTTAAACTCTCTCTTGGCCTTAGTGATATTGCCCACACATATGCCAAGGAGAACTTTGCCAAAGGCTACAAGTGTTGCTGGTCTTGTGCCAGGTATGTAAACATCTCTCAAATAAAACTATTTATTATGCCATTTTATAAAACACGGTTCCACATTTGATTGTTTTCCAACAGTTAGTCGGTTCCTACTTCCTGCTGTTGGTCAGTCTAAGCCGCTTTGTTTTGACGTTCCTGTTCCAAACAAACTCAAACTCTTAGAAGATTCAGCTTCAGGTTATTACTACACATTTACTCCATAATACATGCATTTATGGTTTGCTATCATTTGGATTTTGCATATTTACTGTGTCGGTTTACTGATTTCTAGAGTTCTCTATGAATGGAGAGTCCACACATAGGCACAATGGATTCCGAAGGATTGCTTTACATTACAAATCAAACCATGACCTGGTAATAGACAAAAGGTCTATTAAATATAACGACGGCCAGAATAATGTCGAGTTCTTATGGGACCAGGAACTGACCCAACACAACGCAGAGGGGTAAATGTTCTGTCTTTTCTTC
Source organism: Danio rerio (assembly GCF_052040795.2). Lineage (NCBI taxonomy): Eukaryota > Metazoa > Chordata > Actinopteri > Cypriniformes > Danionidae > Danio > Danio rerio. The sequence continues at coordinate 40,133,341 of NC_141031.1, forward strand.
TTAACATGCAATAACTTGATTTGAGGCTAAATGAACTCTTTAACAGTTTGTATAGTAATATTTTTAATGTAGCGAAGACTAAGCAGATTTGTTTTATAATTATCATGCATTCTTAAGATTTCCTTCTGAACAATTTCTTTGTTTAAATCTTGTTCTTAACACCAAGGTTTCGTTTTAAAGTAGATATTATATTGGTATTCGTTTTAAATTAGCTATTGGGCGTTGAATGAATTGTCCTCACCAATATCCACCGATTATTGAAATGTCTCCACCAATCATTTCAATTGATTGGATGAATATATCTTCATATATAGATATATGAAAGGAAACAAGTGTGGAATATTACAATTCCAATAAAATACTTATGAAAATGTAAACTGTAAAGACAAAAATATCCACAACACTGCACAAGGGTAAAAGCTGAAAAGTATAATAACTTTCAGTTTCGTTTTTAGTCCATTAATTGAACATTATGCTAATCATTAATGCTGCCTTTTCATGCAGTTTAAATCACAATAGTAAATGTACAGTTGAAGTCAGAATTATTAGACCAATTTTTATTATTTAAATTGTGTTAAATTGTTTCCAGACATCACTCAAAGCTAATTTTATGTTTTTTGTATTTAATCATAGCCTATGGACCAAAGATTAACAAGGTGGATATCACGGCTGTTAAAGGCTTATTATATGTCATGGATAAATAAATGATCAGAAACTGATTTCATTGTGATGCTTTATTAGTATTACTGACACATAAAACTCCCGACCCTACAAATTTTATGATAGGCATAGAACAAACTCTGATATCCATTGCTCATACCAATAACCCACATACTCGTGATTACGTAATATGAATTGATTTGGCCAGTAGTGTTTAAAAGCAGAAAACATAACAAGAAAAGTATTTTCTACCCAAGCTAAACTTTAAAAACAGGACAAAATATTAAAGTTTTTATGTGTTTGACATTTTGCTTAAACATTTCAATTTAAACTGGGACATCTTTGTCCTGAGAATCACTTGTTTTTTGTACCTAGAGTAAATCAGATGTATGAAAGGAGGGTGGAATGTTAAAAAACCATTAAATTACTGCCAACATTTATGCTGTTTGAATCAGCACACCCAAAATTGTTTGAATTATAAATTAAAAAGACAGAAATGTACATAAGGATGCACACAGGTTAAAGCTGAAAAGTATTATAAATGACAATTTTAGTCTTTTTCTGTTATGCTTATTGAAGGCAATTAGTTAAACATTGTACTGAGCATTAATATGGTCATTCTTCAGTTTAGATAAATTATATGCAATGTTTTACTAATTTATTTTTGATTTTTTTTAATTTACAAACAAATCAAAGCAAAAACACATTCAAATGAAAGCATAAAAACAAAAAGACATACAATATAAGTACCAAGGCCACTGTATACAATCTTATTTACATTCATAAGTATTTATGTTTGATCAGATCCTGCCATATGAAGCTCTGTTAAGGATTACATATCAAAGATCGAAAAGCTCTTGAGGGGAGATTCCAGCTACATATAAACAAAACCACCACAATAATATTCATTCATTCATTTCATTTTCGGCTTAGTCCCTTAATTAATCAGGGGTTGCCACAGCAGAATGAACCGCCAACTTATCCAGCACATGTTTTACGCAGCGGATGCCCTTCCAGCTGCAACTCATCACTGGGAAACACCCATACACTCTCATTCACACTCATACACTACGGACAATTTAGCCTACCCAATTCACCTATAGTGCATGACTTTGGACTGTGGGAGAAACTAGAGAACAGAAATGCCAACTGACCCAGCCGAGGCCCGAACCAGCGACCTTCTTGCTGTGAGGCGACCCAACAATAACATTAAAACATCATATTTCTTTTTTCAACCACTTTCCCCAATATAAAGAAATTTTATAGGACTGTTGTCTTAAGGGTCAGTACTTCCATATCATACACCTCTTTTACAATATCATGCAAGAAGATTGCTGGTTCGAGTCCCGGCTGGGCCAGTTGGCATTTTTGTGTGAAGTTTGCATGTTCTCCCCATATAGGAGTGGGTTTCCTCCGGCTGCTCCAGTTTCCCCCACAGTCCAAAGACATGGTGAATTGAATAAACTAAATTCGTCGTATTGTATGTGTGTGCATGTGAGAGTGTATGGGTGTTCCCAGTACTGGGCTACAGCTAGAAGGGCATCCGCTGTGTAAAACATATGCTGGATAAGTTGGCGGTTCATTCCGCTGTGGTGACCCCTGATTAATAAAGGGAATAAGTCAAAGAAAAATGAAGGAATGAATGTCTTAAGGGTCAGTACTTCCACTTCTTTTACAATATCATGCCATTCAAATACAGATGGAGGGTCTTCCTTGAGCCATTTCTTTGTAATGTCCTTTTAACTAGTTGTTAGCAGTGTATTTAGTAGATGTGTATCATTTTTTGGTATTTTTTTAAGAACAAATTCCCTAAAATTACATTTCAGATTCAATCCCATTTTTCCATTTATCTCTTTATTCAGATCTTGCCAATATTTGTGAATAGTATTACAATCCCAAAAGGTGTAATATTTTACTAATGGAATAAATTGTTTGTGATATAATCCTTCATAATCAAAGAACTAGAATTCACTTCTCAGTTTCTGTGTGTCAACAGTGTGTTTCTGATTCTGCAAAGCAATGAACTGGACATTACCATGGGAAATATCCGCATTGTGGTTCTTCTTCACAAGATAAATGGTCAGGTGTTTCTGTGGCCTGCTGTTCGACAACAACCAAAAGATGTCGTTTTGGCAGGGATTTTAGGTATGAGAGCTTCCCTGCGTAAATATTCAAAGTATTCAAAGTAAATATTCAAAGTAGCCAATTCAAGATGTATTTAGGAATTGTCATGTCACTTTCATCCGCTTATCCGGGGCCGGGTCACGGGGGCAGCAGGCTTAGAAGAAAACTTTAGACTTCCCTCTCCCCAGACACTTCCTCCAGCTCCTCCGGGGGGATCTCAAGGCGTTCCCAGGCCAGCCGAGAGACATAGTCCCTCCAGAGTGTTTTGGGTCTTCCCCGAGGCCTCCTCCCGGTGGGACATGCCTGGAACACCTCCCTAAGTAGGCATCCAGGACGCATCTGAAACGGATGCCCGAGCCACCTCAGCTGACTTCTTTCGATGTGGAGGAGCAGCGGCTCTACTCCGAGCTCCTTCTGGGTGACAGAGCTCCTCACCCTGTCTATAAGGGTGTGCCCTTCCACCCTGCAAAGGAAACTCATTTTGGCCGCTTGAATCTGAGATCTTGTCCTTTCGGTCATGACCCAAAGCTCATGACCATAGGTGAGAGTAGGACTGTAGATTCATCGGTAAATTGAGAGTTTTGCCTTTCGGCTCAGCTCCTTCTTTTCCACCATGGACCAGTACATCGACCGCATTACTGCTGTTGCTGCACTGATACGCCTGTCGATCTCACGTTCCATCCTTCCCTCACTCGTGAACAAAACCCCAAGATACTTGAACTCCTCCTCTTGGGGTAAGGACTTTCCTCCAACCTGGAGATGGCAAGCCACCTTTTTCCGGTGGAGCAGCCTGGCCTCGGACTTGGAGGTGCTGATTCTCATCCCAGCCGCGTCACACTTAGCAGCAAATCACCACAGTGCATGCTGAAGGTCCATGTTTGATGAAGCCAACAGAACAACATCATCTGCGAATAACAGGGAGGAAATCTTGTGGTCCCGAACCGAATCGCCTCCAGCCTAAGGCTGCGCTTTGAAATTCTGTCCATAACAATTATAAGTGAAGTTTCATAAACTAATTTCGAGAGGAGCACGTGATATGATTGTGCACCGCTGGCCACTCATCCGTAATCAGTAATAATCCAATCAGAATGATCCTAGCTTAGTATAAATGGATCACTTTCTTCCCATTGCACTATCTTCATTTTGGAAGAATCCCCCCTTCCACCCCATCTCCTCCTTTTTCTCCCCTTCTAAAGGGGGAGCGATCGAGACCTACCTGATCTCGGTTCTCCTGATATGCTTCTAGACCGGGCGGGAGCCCTGGGCTCAAATATCTCCGAGCTCAGGGTTCTCTCCCGGGACAGCATGCCAAACCTGCTATAAGTGCCAAGCATATCTAAGTGGGAACTCTTGAAACAGAATTGGTGACAAAGGGCAGCCCTGCCGGAGTCCAACATGCACTGGAAACAAGTCTAACTTATTTCCAGCAATGCGAAGCAAACTCCTACTCTGTTCATGCAGGGGCAAGACAGCCCTTAACAAAGCGCCTCTTACCCCATACTCCCACAGCACCCTCCACAAAATGCCATGAGGGACACGGTTGAATGCCTTCTCCAAATCCACAAAACACATGTGGACTGGTTGAGCATACTCCCATGAACCCTCGAGCACCCTGGTGAAGGTATAGAGCTGGTCCAATGTGCCACGGCCCAAACAAAAACCACCTTGTTCCTCCTAAGTCCTAGGTTCTGGCCAGATCCTCCTCTCCAGTACCCTGGCATAGACTTTCCCAGGGAGGCTGAGGAGTGTGATTCCCCCTATTGTTGGAGCACACCCTCCGGTCCCCTTTTTTAAAAAATGGGAACCACCACCGCGGTTCCCCAGTTCAGAGGTACTGTCCCCGACCTCCATGCGGCATTGTAGAGACGTGTCAGCCAAGATAGCCCCACAATATCCAGTGACCTAAGATACACTGGGTGAATCTCATCTACCCCCGCTGCTTTGCCACTGTGTGTTATTTAATTGTCAATTGTAATCTTCCCACCTTTCTTTATTTAAAAAAAACTATATGGTGCATTTTTTGTGAACGACGATGAAAGCGCAACTCTCACAGAGTGCAATTTAATGTTATTAATGTTCATAATATCTTAACATGAATGGATATTCCACTGAATTCAGGTAAATCAAAATGACCAATTCGCATTGCAGAATAAGCATCCAAAAATATCATATCGCTGGCTAAGAGTATCAATATTATTTTGTATCGTGATGAAACAATCAACACAAAATGGAGCACTTTAAATGTATCAGCAGTTTCCCGTTGAATGACATATTGTTCTGTTGCTGTTCTGTAATTATTAAATCCCAAACAATGTGAATATTTGTAGGGAAATCTGATGCTTCATATGATGAGATTCAAGGATCACAACCGCCGAGTTTGAAGATAAATAACCAGGAAGTGAAGGCAGACTTGTAAGTGATGAAAAATAAACACCCTGCTGCTGTTTTCTTCTATATATGTATACTATAAATGTCTATGTCTGCAGGGAGGATGTCAAAGACTACAGGCTTCTTTCAGCTCCGGTTATCAGATGTTGGCTGGTCTCGTTCCAGGCTGTGATGGGGGGAGATGTTTCTGAATTCACTGTAACTAAGATGTAGAGTTCAATGAAAGACCAGGACAGTGCAGAAAGACAATGTGTTAGAACGAGAGCTTTCTACACTTTGTTTGATGTGCGCTTTGGGATTGCAATTTGATCAAATAAATATTTCTTTCCATTAAACTCTGATGTCATACTATGATATAAAATATGTATAATACAGACCTATCTGCAATTCAATTGAACACAATCAAAGTCTGAATTAATATAATACAATTCTGAATATAACAATTCAGAACATGTTATTTTAAAAGCCATAAAAAGCCATACTTTCAAGGCTTATATAATAGTAATCAAATTATTTAAATACAGTATGTTTGGAAATTAGAAATATAAAGCAGTAAATGTCTATAAGGATTTTTTTGCAATCTGTAAACTATTTAAAATAAATTAATATTGACATTTTTTTCTGATGTTATTTCTGGTGTCATTACCCATAGAAAGTACATTGTCAATATTGTCTTTTAATTTTACAAACATTTCCCTAACAAAAATCTAACCCAGGCTCATTCTGAAAATGTACCGCTATGTACATTTCTTCAGAGCGCCAAATTTGTCCCAGGGGGTACATATTTGCGAATCCATCGGAGGCAGCTGTGTACGCTTTTTGAGATTTCAAATTTGTCTCGCGAGTGCCATTCACGCCTGCTGTTCTTGCCTAAATCCACCAGAGGTCACTATCGACTGAATGAGTGACTGACCGATCGACCAACACAATCTCACGGCAATTCGTAACTTTTTCATTTAGTGGCTAATTCGTATGAATTTGTACGATATAATTCGTACAATTTATGAATTAGCCAATAAACTGGCAAAACGTAAAATACTTACGTTTTCTCGTGAGATCAGGCTGGAACGACTGACTTACCCTTCACCTTCCCTAAACACAACCGATAATGCTTTCAAAAGCACCGATTGACCCGTACACCTACTTCCCTAAACCCAACCGGCAATGTTTTCAAAATTAATCCAGAAAAAGAATAGGTATTTCCTGATTTTCAGATTTGACCACATTCTCACCCTGTTATTTGCTTGTTTATTCTCATTTTTTGGCTTCTTGTCTTTTGTCTTGATTTTGTTTTGGTCAGCTAGTAAGCATGAAAAGGAACGACATCATACCGGTCCGTAGTGTTCGTTTTATAAAGCCAAAATGCAACCATAAGTACTTCTGCCGTATAGGGTTACGTTTTCAGAATGAGTCTGTGTTGCAAAAATCAGACAAGTTTTATTGATAAAACCCTTAAAGGAATCTATCAACACTGTAAAAATAATCAGCTGATTAACAGTTGCATGTTTAGGATGTTTAAGATTTAATTGCATTTTCAAAATTGCATTATTGGATTTTGATCTTTGCTCCTAAACTTTTGATGTTGAAAATGTAATTCAACATTAGAAGAGTGACTTTTATTGATATTTTAGTTGTTCAAAACTGTTTAGAACAAATCATATACAGCAAGGGAAATTAGTATTGAACACGTCACCATTTTTCTCAGAAAACACATTTCTAAAAGTGCTGTTGACCTGAAATTTTCACCAGATGTTGATTAGCAACCAACAAAGTCCATATGTGCAAACTAAACAATATTAATTAGCATTTTAACAGAAAGGGAGGTGTTAAAAAGCAGTAAAAGCCCAGACAGCAGCTGACATCGCTCAGTAGTTCTTCAGCAACTTTCTGTCCTTCCTCTGTGGAAATATAATATTCGCTGCTTCAGTCCAACATCTACATTAGCAAGAGGATGAAGATAAAACCAGAGTGGACATTTCAGCAAAAACACAGGCAAGAAAGTTCTCAAATGCTTTCAGAGAAAGAAAATCAAGCTGTAGATTGGCCCAGCCAATCACCTGACTTAAATCCAATAGAGAATACACAATAAAGATCAGATTTAATAGAGGATACACACAGAACCATCCAAATTTGTACACTTTGTTGAAGTCTGTGAAAAACTCACACCTGAACAATGCATGTGACTTCATTCTATATGAGAGGCGTCCTTAAATAGTCATTACCAAAAAAGCCTTTTATAATAAGTGTTAAATAAGTTTCAGCACTCTCTGCTTGTGTCATTTCATTATTACACATTACTAATTACTGCAGATTTTTTTATTTTATTTTTATGCTTGAAATTGTTTGGGTTTTTACCAAAATCTGGTTCAAATCAACAACTTCTTTAGATGAATTTTAAAATAAAAAAATAAAGAAAATAAAAACATGACATATTCAATACTTATTTCCCCCACTGTATATAAGTAAACATAGAAATAAAAAAATACTGGCATCTTATTACCCTTTTTTGATACCCAAACCTGACCAGTCCAGATAATATATCAAAACCCATAATAAAAGTCCCAAATTGCTATTTGAAAATGTAAACACATGCAAAAACACCAGTGAATTGGGGAAACTAATTTAAGGTTTTAGTCAATATACAAACTGTTTTGTTGATCAATCATCTTCCCTTCATCAGACGTGTGCTGACTAGAACAGGCAAATGGACAACATGCTTCAACATCGAGCAAGCTTTGTCATAAACCAAGTCATGGTGATTCATTGGATTAAGCTAAGTCCTCAAGGAGATAATAATGAGGGTATTTATGAGTCAGCAGGTACTCAGACAATCTAAATTACCCATGGGTCACTTTATCTGTTTGTTTTGCCCTTTGCCCATGTCGTTTATACTTTCAGATCACGTAAGTTTATGACTTTCTGTAACACCCTAAAGGAACCTGACATAAATTCAAGCTTATGTAACTCATGTTTTCAGTAGTTATTAGAGGAATGATTAACCAAAAAGTAAAGTATGCACTGTAAAGAAATTGAGCTTAAATTCACTGTAAATTACTGGCTAATAATTGCATTACTTTCACAGTAAAATACTGTATGTAAGTTCACAACTAATTACTGTGAGCTAGTTCATATTTACTGTATTTTTATTATATTCTTATTTTTATTATATTATATTTTTATTATTTTTAATTTTGTTATATTCAATTTCTGTGAAATTACAGCCATATAGTGTAGCTTTACAGTAGATAATAAAGTCCATTACTGTGATTTCACAGTATTATCTTGTAGAATTAACTATATTTTATGGTGAAGCAGGCTTTTCTCAGCTAGTCATTCTGACATTTACCCTGACTTTGAAATCATTTTGGGTCTTTAACAGTGTTTGGTTTTATAAATCAATTACTTTTGTTCCAGTGTATGATGTTTTTGGCTAAGTACAAAGTTATGTTCATTAAAAAATTATTTCATATTTCCATGTTAACCTTATAAAATGAAATAAAGATGCAGTGCACCCAAAAATGAAAATTTACAATGAGATTCATGTCATTTCAAAACAGGATGAGTTATTTTTGAAGATGTAACCAAATAGTTTTTGGGTCTGCAATAACATTGTGTTATTTATAAATATCAAACAATTGCCAACACTAACATAAATGTTAATTTAATATCTATGTTGAATAAAATAAAAAAGAGTTTGAATTCCTGTAACTAAAATGCAAAATATATAGCCCTTTGTACAGTAATTTGCTGAAATCATGCTAATTTGATAATTTCACAATAAAATTCTGAATACCGCATGTTACTGTGAATATTTACAGTTAAATCCTGTAATATGATACCAATGTAATTTACTGTGAAAAATTCAGTAACGTTTTGAAAATCTGAATTTTTTTACAGTGTTCATTCACTGTAAAAAGGGATTTGTGCTTTACTTAAAAAAGTGAGTAAACCCATAATAACATAGAACTGTTGACTTTACCTAAAATGTATAAGCACAGAGTTCATTTAAGTAAGGTGAACTTATAACTTTTTACACTGTTAGTTATTCACCCTCATTTAATTCCAAACCATTTATTCATTCATTCATTTTCTTGTCGGCTTAGTCCCTTTATTAATCCGGGGTCACCACAACGGAATGAACCGCCAACTTATTCATCACACACACTTATACACTACGGACAATTTAGCCTACCCAATTCACCTGTACCGCATGTCTTTAAACTGTGAGGGAAACCAGAGCACCCGGAGGAAACCATGCACGCGAACGCAGGGAGAACATGCAAACTCCACACAGAAATGCCAACTGAGCCGAGGCTCGAACCAGCGACCCAGCGACCTTCTTGCTGTGAGGCAACAACACTACCTACTGCGCCACTGCTTCACCCCAAACCATTTATTATTATTATTATTATTATTATTCATTCATTTATTATTATTATTATTATTATTATTATTATTATTCATTCATTCATTCATTTATTATTATTATTATTATTTTGCAGAACACAAGAAGATATTTGTTTAAATGTCTGTTTATTTTGGTCATAAAAAGCGTTCTGAACCCCTTTAATTGTTATTATATAACCAAAAACTGTTCAAACTAAAGGGTGGGCCATTTATATGGATACATCTTAATAAACTTATTGGGAATTTCACCAAAAAAAAAAAAAAAAGGCAATAGAGTGCTAGGTTTTAACGTAAATTTCTTCTTTCACGAGTTATTTACCAGCCCCCTCACATATACTAATTTACCACAAACAGAACATTAATATCACCAACCATTCCCGCTTTATTAAGGTGTATCTAAATGGCGCACCCTGTATAGCTCCTTTGTGCTTCATAGATGGCAAAGTATAAAATGACATGGGAGTAAGTAAAATAATGGCAGAATAAAAATTTTTGGACACTACAAATGTATTTTTTTTAAATTGCAAGGCAATCAGATTCCAGGTTAAAACAGCCTGGGATAGAAAGAAACTACTGAGAGGAGTTGAAGGTTTTCTCTATTGACTAAATGAGTGGTTAAACAGAGCTCTGTGTTTATAGGAGCTGCGTCACTGCTGTCAGGTCAAAGGACATTGACTTGCCTTTATCCGGCTGTTGAAGTTTGCATTTGAAGCAGAGCTTCGCACTCCAGATCTTTTGAATAATGGCAGCAGATTGACGCTCTGGATTACTGAGCTCACCGATGCTGAATTTATTCAAATCATCTTCCAGTTATCTGAAGAATTCAGCAAAACCGTTGAACGAATCTTCAATCTTCTGAGTACAACTGCAAGAGTTTTTGCCTCAAATCTGTCATAGACGATATAGAGATATCTGTGGAAAGACGATTAAACAATGTCATCAAGGAATATTTTGCTTTACCCAGAGAAAACCGCTGCAAACCAACAGCAGGATTTCGTGGCTTTTAGGTCTGCTGCAATCATTAACTTATGATGCATTCCAGAGCCTTTCATCAAGACTGCTGTACAGTATGATCAACGCTGGGCGTCACACTGTTCTACAAGAATGCATAAGGATATACGGTCTATAACCAAAATAAGGATTGCTGAAAAAAATAGTTTGCACACTTTTGTAAAGTCTGAGAAAAAATCTCAAATGTTTTTGCTGTAAGGGTGAAAATTTCAAGTGAGTATGCTGCTAAAAGAACCATTTCGTTTCTAAGAATGCTTTGCTATCATTACCATTACGTTATGAAAATTGTATAACCTTTCCCTTATCCAGTTTTTTCTTGCTCGTATGGATATTAAAAGAACAGTCCATTCTATCATATTGCAAACCTACTGAAAAAGTTACAGTGCTTTTAAAAGTTCTCTGAAAAAACAAAACCTAAAGCATTATAAACATTCACAAACAATCTACAAATGACGTCTAAATAAAGTTTGTGAGCTAAGATGTTGAGAACATTAAAGACATTTTTTAATTAATATTACTGAAAGAACAATTTGTTTCAATTCAAAGCATCCATCTAAAAATTCTAAAACCTCCTGTGGAGATACATAAATATAATACTGTTAACAATGTTCTGTAAAATCAACAGTAAATCAGTTACAGTATAAATACTGTATTTACACCACCATTTATCTTCATTGGATTTGCTCTTCAGTGTTTGGACTTACAGCAGTAAAAATTAAAGCATGCTGAACTGAACTAAACTGAACTTCAACTCTGAAAACTGGACTGACACAGTTTTAAGTTTTTGACTAGAACTTCTATGTTAAGCTGCTTTGGCACAATCTACGGTGTAAATTGTATTGTAAATTGTACACGATAGAAATTAAGATGAATTAAGTATTGCTGTATATGTATTTACAGTATTGTTTATCTTTATGTAAAATTCAATTTAAGTTTATTTGTATAGCGCTTTTTAAAGGTGCACATAATTGCATTACAGTACAATCAAAATCAGAAAAGCTAAGATTATTAGTTATCATACTTCATTATTTACTAATAACTTTAACTAATCAACTAGTAAATAATAGCTTTTAACAGTTAGTTTTATTATATATAAACATAGTTAACCTGTAGTTATATACAGTGCTTAAATTTAGCCAGATCTTGCTGGATCCTGTTTTAGAAAATGTCAGATATTCGTGCTTTGCATTTTGCTATTTATTTTGATGGATCCGGCATTAACTTGTGCAATCTTTGATTCACAATCAAAATTGTGAATACCTACATATGTGTTTGTGTGTGTGTGTGTGTGTGTGTGTGTGTGTGTGTGTGTGTGTGTGTGTGTGTGTGTGTGCGTGTGCGTGTGTGAGTGTGAGTGTGTGCGTGCGTGCATTCGTGTGTGTGAGAGAAAGAGAGAGAGAAAATGTGAATGAGTGCAAGTGTGGATTGATGGTAGTCACCATGCGAAAGTTAAAGCAAAGTTACGTTTCACTATTGGCCCTCAACAATATTTTCAACCAATCTGCTTTCTTATCTTTACAATCACTCTCATTGGTTGGTGATTGTTTCGCGGGCAGTGAGCAATGAAAATAAATAATGGCATAGTCAGTGGCGTAGCGCAAAATGCGGGGGGCCCCTGCAGGGGTTACTGGGGGCCCCTGGTGAATCACTCTCAGTGATTTTAAAAATTAAAAAAGGCAAGCATGTTTTCATTTATTAAAACCACCAGTAAATCTGAGGTAACACTTTATTATTATGGTCTATTTGAGTATTAGTAGACTGTCTGCTTAATATCTGTTGATACTGCTTCTTCAACAGACATTTAACTGACTTTAAGAAACTTTGCAAGTACATGTCAACTTATACTAACTCTAACCCCAACCTAACAGTCTACTAATCTAATGAGAATTAATTGGCATGTAGATGCAATGTAACTAAAATCAACAAACCGATCATCAAAATAAAGTGTGACCAAATCTGACAATGAGCCTGATCAAAAGAGATCTTGAGGAGATGAAACTGCACATGGATCAGGATAGCGGGAGACAGAAGCAAAGCAATCTCAAGTCAACCAGTAAATATGACAGAAGAGGTAACTGTGGGTTCTTCTTAAAGATTTGACTTAGTGAGTAATGTAATTATTATATTTTTTTAGTAAAGTGAACTGAATAGTGATTGTTTATATGATTTATGTTTGTAGCTACATGTTTTTATTATCCTTGACTGACCTATAACGATATATGGCACAAAATAATCAAAGACCGTTCAGAAATGTGATGCTCTTTTAAGGACGTCTGTTGTGGGAAAACTTTGAGTGGTGGATGTTCTGGGAATTATTTATTTACAAATTAAGCACTGGTTATATAGTGTGTAGGGGATGTCTGTGTGTACATGTAATTGAAAACTACAGAGCATATTCTGGTCTTTGGAATAAACTCCCTGGAATTTAAAAATCAATTCAATCTGAGTGTACATGCGTGGCCATCAAATTTACTCCCCTACAGAGTTAAAATCTCACTGCTTTTAGAGTTTTAACACTTTCTGGAGTTAAAATTGTAATCTTACAGAGAGTACATTTGAGTATGATATGAACTCCTTACCAATGTTAAAATGTAACACTTCTTAGAGGTATTTAACAACTAATGTTAGTGTGATTGAAAATGTAATACATAGTTGAAAACAGCATCTCACGGTCACGAATAAATCATGTTACAATTCAAAACATTCCAAGAGCAATATTACACGTATTAAATCACAGAGACATAAAGCTGTGTTGCTGGATAAAAGATATTAACGCTTCCTCGTTGTGTAAGTTAGCCTATTTAAAAAGTGAACAGCAGGTTTTTTCATCTGATCATGTAGCGCTTCTTTTTGACAAGCAGAACACACATTTTCAGAAACAGGGAAAGGAAAGATGATTAGCTAGTGTTAGCTTGTTCACTTTCTCAACATTTTTTTAAATACTCCACAAAACAGACACATTGCAAAAAGCTAACTTATGTTAGATGCTAAGTTTGCCACAAGCAGTCACTAGCGTCACAGTACAAAACAAAACAGCTACAGCAAAACACATTTCTGTCACAAAATATCCAACATTTCGAAAAAGCTTTTAGAATTGTATAACAACGCACTTTTACCTACCTCACAACGAACACAACTCCAGTTCTCTTGTGCTGCTCAGCAGGGTTGTGTAATGGCGGACTGTCTAAAAATGTAACTCCAAATATGAACTTAAAGCACGTTCTGAACACCAACAAATGAACTCCAAAATACAGCACAGCAGGGTGTATCCCACATCACAAAATTTCGTAAGAGTTTTAAAATAAACTCCGAAAATTGAACTCTTTCACACTTTTTTCCTAACTCCTAATTTTTCAACTCCAGAAATTTGCTGTGAAGTATACTCAAAATTTACTGATAGTTAATTCTACTCATTTACAGTTTTATATATTTTACTGTATTTTCCCTACAAATACAGTGTACACAGTGTTCATCCCAACCAACACAAAGTTGCAGATATCGTGATCTACATAAACCATCAACAGAACAGCAATTATTAGTATTTACTGAATACAGTCACAGTAAAAAAATAAAATAAAAAATACAAATAAAAAACAGCTATACTCCATCTGCTTTTCTGTTTTGGTCTGGCCAAGCAGTGGGGGAAACGTCACTTTGCAAGGCGAATCCAGCCACGAAAAGCATCAACTGCTATAGCTTGGAGAAGGGGTATACGTGTGCGCGTGTGCAGATTTCGGTCATTCCATCTCCAGGCAGAAAAACAATTCCTCAATAGGTTTGAGGAATGCATAATATGGAGGGAGATAAACAACTAAAAACATGGGTGGGCAGTAAACTATTTGTGAACCAGATGAGCTCTGATTTCTAAATTGCAATTCTGTGTGAAAGGTGTTTACTCATGTGATGAGTTAGTATGCAAAGTAGGACAACTGACTTTACAAATGTGAATGACAGTGTGTTCCTTGTAAAAACAAAAGGTTTTCTGCATGAAAATTGTGCAAAATGCAGAGAATTGTGTTGTGTTTTGAAAAAAAAGTGTGTTTTAAACCTGCAATTTGAGTGTAAAGCAGGAATTGTGCTTGTAGTTTAGCAGAATTGGTTCAGGGGGTTGGTGCATCAGTTACATGTTGTAGTCATTGTGTCTGAAGTACAAGTATTTGAGTGTAAACAATTGGAAAAACTGTAAAAAGAGTTTTGAACTCAGTGTTGAAGGTAATAGGTTAATTAAATACCTCATTACTTCAACTTAAATGGAGCAAGTTCACAGTACTAATATACTGTAGATTTAGATAGATAGTTTTTAGATAGATAAAAAGCCTTGATAGTTTAAAAAAAACGGTAGATAGTTTTTTAAACTCAAATGGTTTGTTGCAATCGGTTTCCTCAAATGGTTTGAGTTGCCTGAATTTATAGGGTTTTACAGCACTCAGTTGGTTTGAGTTATATTCATTTATTGGGTTTTACTGTGCTCAAATTGCTTTATTTACTCAAATGGATTAAGTTCACAGTTCTCTTTAGGATTAGTTTTTGAACTTAAATTTTGTTTAAAATTTAAAATTTGTTTAAAGCTTCAAATTTGTTGCAATCGGTTTTCATCAAATGGTTTTAGTTACATTAACTTTTCGGGTTTTACAGTGTAGTTTTCACAATGCAACTTTAAAATACAGTAACATACCACATAACTGTCAAATACAGTTCATAATACAGTTAAATACTGTGTCATTTACCAAAGTTGGTAACAGTGTTGGATTAAAGAACTAATCCTATTCAATATTACACAGGATTCTTGGACACTCCACCATGGTTAACATGTCCGAGTCAAACAGTTCCAGTCCTGGACTGAGTGATGTTGAGCGAGTGTTGGTTCCCATATTCGACAGCTTCATCCTGGTGACTGGAGTAATCGGACACGTCTTAGTTCTCATTGTCATCAGTAGAATGATGCGCAAAGGACATGGACAGCCCAGCGGAGGACGGACAGGAGGACTCCAACAAACCAATGCAAACGGGACGGATGTTCTTCTTCTGTCTTTAAGTGTGGCGGATCTTCTCCTGCTTTGCTGTCTCCCTTATCACACGGTTGCCATTGCAACCCGTCACTGGCCATTTGGAAGCTTCATGTGCAAGTCTGTGAGCTTCCTTAGTGCCATGTGTACGGCTGCAAGCGCCTTTACTTTGTCCGCTTTGGCCTTCGCTCGATACGTTATTGTGGTTCATCAGTCAAAAGCGTACCGATGGCGTAGAGAGGGCCGTATGAAAGTGATCGCTGGTGTACTGTGGATACCAGCCATTATCTTGGCATCGCCTCAATTTGCTTGGAGGACGCTGATTTCAGGAGTGGACGACCGTGAATCTCGCGAGGACTTGGCATGCTTTAATTTCCTTTCGGACTCAGGCCAGTTGGCTTACGGCGTGTGCCACTTCCTACTGGCTTTTGCATTTCCACTTGGGATCATCGTAATAGCTTACGCCAAGATATATCACTTCTTGAAGATCACTAGACGGAGTCGCACAACTCAAACCACTGACCGACTGGAGCACTACCATGTGCACGTGACCCAAACGTCTGCTCTGTTAGTGCTGGCGTTTACAGTGTGTTGGCTGCCGTCATATGGGTTGATGTTTGCTCAGATGGCTGAGAGTGACAAAGCGACTGGTCCTTTATCTCAGTTAGGACCGTTTGCCACATTTGCTCGCATCATGGCCACGTCTTCAACTGTGGCCAATCCCATTCTCTATGTTTTCATGTCAGAGAAATTCAGAAAGGAACTAATGGATCTTTTTAAAGGGGGCTGTGGAAACAGACTCTCCATATAGGAGCCCTATATACAGACTACAGACTTCCTGAATTAACCTTTGAGTGCTCAAGAGTAAATGACATGGTGAAGTCCATAAAATAAGTTGTTTACACACGGTACATAAATGCAATTGTTAACAATCAGTATTTATTTGTAAACAAATATGGAGAATATTTCTATGAGTGATGCTACAGTGACCAATGGCTTGGACTCACTGTCATTGATGTGTGTATTATGTCATTTGTATATTAAAATCTACAGATACGGGCCGTCACGGTGGCGCAGTGGATAGCCTTACGGCAAGAAGGTCGCTGGTTCAAGCCCCGGCTGGGTCAGTTGGCATTTCTGTGTGGAGTTTGCATGTTTTCCCAGGGTTTACATGGATTTTCTCTGGGTGCTCCCCACAGTCCAAAGACATGTGCTATAGGTAAATTAAGCTAAATTGGACTTAGTGTTTTCATTCATTCTTTAATTTTCTTGAAATGAGATCCATTTGCTAAAGATCTTCAAGTTAGTTCATTTTGCTTTATTAGACTTTTTTACTCTCAAAGAGCCACGTGGTAGCCTTTGACTTACACTCTATAATAATCCATCTCAAAATCTTATCATTTGAATCAAGTATTTCATGTGCATTACCAGGCCCGGATTGGCTAATCGGGAGGACCGGGAGAATTCCCGGTGGGCCGGTCCGTTTTTTGGCCGCGAGGGCCGGTGTCCCTAGCTCCAGAATCTCACACTTTTTAAATTAATTTATTTATTTACTTGACCACATTCTTCTTATTCATTATTTTACTGCAGCTCTACTCTTTTTATATACAACCAGCCTGCAGGTTAATGATGATATAACTCAGATGAGTCACCTTTCAATATTCAGCTGTTGTGGTCCAGCGGTTAGCACCATAGACTGTAAAATATATGGACGTAGTATCCGTGACATCACCCATAGGTTTCTAAAGAGCGCACAAGTAGGCGTGGCCAACCGTCGCCATTTTGTTCGCGCGTCATCACACCCACGGGGGGATACCAAACATGGGCAAAGAGGCGGAGAGTGAGCGGAGCTACAGACGCATGCTGCATTTAGCTTGGACCTGGTTCAGACACCTGGTTTACTTTGGGAGAACGCTTAATATTTTATCACTTGTGACTCGTTTGTATTCTGACCACTTGTGCTTTGTTGTATACTATATCAATAAAGTGTTTAGTCTTTTAAAAACACTGCTGTAATACATTAAGCCACTAAACATTGTTCTTATGATGTT
Organism: Danio rerio; assembly: GCF_052040795.2. Taxonomy (NCBI): domain Eukaryota; kingdom Metazoa; phylum Chordata; class Actinopteri; order Cypriniformes; family Danionidae; genus Danio; species Danio rerio. The sequence goes on from NC_141031.1 coordinate 40,150,988, forward strand.
TCTCAACAGGAGGAAAACGCGAATTACATCCAAACACTTCAGATATAGTCTGTGTTAATAAATGCAGGACTATTGATGAAATCCAGCATAACACTGTATGACAACACTTCAGATGACGGTTCTAGAGCCTACAGCTAATCAATCTGACAGATTCTGGAGTGCATTACAGCTCTAAATATAAATATAAACGATAAATGATCTTAAATAAAACAAATGCATGTATAGAGATGGTATATAAGTATATAACTTTACTCACATGGGAAACGGAGGCCACGTGAACGGTTTGTGAGCACAATTAAGTGCACTCAGCATGACATTCCATCAAATAATTGTAGGAAACAAGTCCAAAAGGCAGTCGACTGTGTAAAGCCACATAAAACAACACAGAAATACGATAAATATGCCGAGTTCAGTGGCTAATCTGCAGGATTCAGCTGAGGTGACGTGACGGCGACCAACGAGACCTAGCTGTCACTCAAGTGACCACGCCCTTAATTATGCAAACTTAATATAACTTAATATAAAGGAAACGGATGAGTTATAAAAAAATTCACCCCCTCACAGTTGTCAGGAAGGGTAATATTAGCTGTATTAACCAAAACCTTTTTTGTACCATGCTGTAAACACCTTTTTTTCTGCTGTAAAGTTGGCCATTCTAACAGTGGGCTCAATTGAAATTTGCTCTGTTTTGGAGCCAGGAGCGGCCACGACTAGCGGAATTTCAGATGAATTGCAGTTTTAGTTACTTCCGTATTGGCTTCCTGAGGGAGAGCGGGAGGTTGCCGCTTGCTTAGCACAAAAGAATGTGACGCCGCTGACCCGGGTTTGATCCTCGTCTTAGTATGTTTTTTTTTTTTTAATTTTTATTGTTAAGACATATAATACTGTTAGGGTTGTTGAACATTTGAAGTTCTAAAGCAGCTGTTTTCTCAAAAAAAGACGTGATAGTGTCATTAGAAACTGAATTGGAATGACCCGGCCCGGTGCATTACTGTACATTTGCAAGTACACACCACACATCGATGTCCTCATGTCTTATCAACTTTTCTTGCGGTTAAGGTAAAGCAGAGGAACACGTAAAGCAAGACACTCACTGAGCACGTGAAACTATTTTTAATTGGTGTGGAGTGTTAATACACATGTGCAAGACGCAGGGCAGCAGTTTATACAACAGCTAAAATTAGCACAGCAGAATACAGTACAACGCATCCTGTGTAAACAAAAAATGATCTGGTGGATATTTACCTCCACGCTTCCCCTTTTCTCAAATATTTACTGCTAGTAAATGAGATCGAGAAAAGGCCTTTGGGCTATAAAAGACAAATACAGTTTGAGTAACTCATTGTAGTTTATATCATTAAGCAAATATTACTTTGGCAAATATTAAATGATTTGTGTCGAATGTAGTTAACTAGGCAATATATGAACAGAGGCGACACGGTGGCTCTGTGGTTAGCACTGTCGCCTCACAGCAAGAAGGTCGCTGGGTCAGTTCTGTTTGGAGTTTGCATGTTCTCCACGTGTTCACATGGGTTTCCTCCGGGTGCTCAGGTTTTCCCCACAGTCTAAACCAGTGGTTCTCAAAGTGGGGGTCGGGACCCCCCGAGGGGTCGCGGGGCAATGAAGGGGGGTCGCCTGGTGATTTCCAAAAATCGATTTATTTTTATTAAACCATAAGAATTAACATATTTTATTCATAACTATACTGAAAATAAAAATAGTCGTTTATAGTTACTATATACTATATAGTTACTATAGTAGCTTATAGTTACAAGTTCTATTGGATTGCGACCCCTGGGGTAATTACATTATATTAAAGGCAGCAATAGCGTCAGATGCATTTTGATTTTATAAAATCAGGTTATACTTTCTGGCACATTTAAAGCACTGACACAAATTTAATTGGTGTGTCTGCGTCATTGCATGCAAGGTTTCTGTATTTATAACCACCTCAGAGGATATGGGGGGTTGTGAGTCACTGGCATTGTTATTTTGGGGTCGCGGGCTGAAAAGTTTGGGAACCCCTGGTCTAAACCACAGGTGTCAAACAGGGCTGCAGCTCTGCACAGTTTAGTTCCAACCCTAATTAAACACACCTGATCAAACTAATTGAGTCCTTCAGGCTTGTTTGAAACCTACAGGTAAGTGTGTTGGAGCAGGGTTGGAACTAAACTGTGCAGGGCTTCGGCCCTCCAGGAAATGAGTTTGACACCCCTGAGCTAAACACATGCGCTATAGGTGAATTGAATGAACTAAATTGGCTGTAGTGTGTGTGTGTGAATGAGTGTGTATGGGTGTCTGCATAGTGAAGGGCATCCACTTTGTAAAACATATGCTGGATTAGTTGGTGGTTCATTCTGATGTGGTGACCCCTGTGAATAAAGAGACTAAGCGGAAGGAAAATGAATGAATTAATATTTTTACTGAAAAAAAATAATAATTCATTCATTCATTTTTTTTTCCCGGCTTAGTCCCTTTATTAATCCGGTGTTGCCACAGCGGAATGAACCACCAACTAATCCTGCACATTTTTATGCAGTGGATGCCCTTCCAGCCGCAACCCATCTCTGGGAAACATCCACACACACTCATTAACACTCATACACTACAGACAGTTTAGCTTACCCAATTCACCTGTACTGCATGTCTTTGGACTGTGGGGGAAACAGGAGCACCCAGAGGAAACCCATGCGAACGCAGGGAGAACATGCAAACTCCACACAGAAACGCCAACTGACCCAGCCGAGCCTCGAACCAGCGACCTTCTTGCTGTGAGGTGCCACTGCATCGCCTACAGAAAAACTTATGGTTAGTAAAACATAATATATTTCTTTATCAGAGTCAACAACAACAAGTTTAGCCTATATTTTAATTCAATTAGTTGAAATTGTATGGATGCTTATAGATCTTATATGTAAATCTAGCTCGAGCCTATATTAAATGTGACAAAATCATGTTTGGCATTTGTTGCATCAGGGTTTTTTGCTAATATGGTGGGTGAAAACCCAGAGGCAAGTTGTTTAGAGGCAAGTACATTTTACCAAAACAATTTTTTTTTTAATTTAGATGTTTTGTTTTTGACAAAAAAAGTAACCTGTAGTTCTGATAGTTTATCATGATAATTTAATTGTAGACTACTATATGAGTTTATCTTTAATATTATATCTTAAAAGCTGCTTTATAAATTCTTAGTTTTATGATCAAAGCACTGAAATTTAAATTGCCTGACAAATATCTGACTGTCAGATGTAAATGATGAATACAATTTGACATGTATTTTGAATATATAGTTGAAGTCAGAATTATTAGCCCCCTTTTGATTTAGTTTTTCTTTTTTAAAATATTTTTCAAATGATGTTCACAGTATGTCTGATAATATTTTTTCTTCTGGAGAAAGTATTATTTCTTTTATTTTGGCTAGAATGAAAGCAGTTTTTAATTTTTTAAAAGCCATTTTAAGGTCAAAATTATTAGCCCCTTTAAGCTATATATATATATATATATATATATATATATATATATATATATATATATATATATATATATATATATATATATATATATATATATATATATATATATATATATATATATATATATATGTATGTATGTGTGTATGTGTGTATACATATATATATATATATATATATATATATATATATATATATATATATATATATATATATATATATATATATATATATATATATATATATATATTACAAACACACACACACACACACACACACACACACATACATACATACATACATATATACATACATACATACATATATATATATATATATATATATATATATATATATATATATATATATATATATATATATATATATATATATATATATATATATATATATATATATATATATATATATATATATATATACATACATATACACATATATAATTACCCTTATCTGCTGTATAGAAGTGTCTTGAAAAATATCTAGTCAAATATTAAGTACTGTCATCATGGCAAGGATAAAATAAATCAGTTATTAGAAACGAGTTATTAAAACTATTATGTTAAGAAATATGTTGAAAAAAAAACTTCTCTCCGTTAAACAGAAATTGGGGGAAAAAAACAGGGGCTAATAATTCTGAGGGGCTAATAATTTGGACATCAACTGTATATTTATATATAGATTTTTATATATAGATTTTTAATCCTCACATGGATTATCATTCATTTATTTATTCATTCATTCATTTGGATCATCAAAACAGATCATCAAGTAAACCCAAGCTGCTTTCAGGACCTTGGTAAGTAATTTCAAAGCATTGACTTCATGTTTTATGTTCATGTTTTATGTCAGTTTAATGTAATGCATTAGTTGAAATAACTTGTTTGAATTTTAAACATGTTAACAACTTGGCGTCACAGTGGCGCAATGGGTAGCACAATCGCCTCACAGCAAGAGAGTCGCTGGTTCGAGCCCTGGCTGGAGTTTGCATGGTCTCCCCGTGTTCACGTGGGTTTCCTCCAGGTGCTCTGGTTTCCCCCAAAGTCCAGAGACACGTGCTATAGGTGAATTGGGTAGCTAAATTGTCCATAGTGTATATGAATGTTTCCCATTGATGGGTTGAAGCTGGAAGGGCATTCGCTGAGTAAAACATATGCTGGATAAGTTGGCGGTTCATTCTGCTGTGGTGACCCCTGATTAATAAAGGGACTAAGCCGAAAAGAAAATTAATGAATGTTATCAAACTATCAGGAAAACAATGTTAAAATGGACCTCTAAAATATAACAGGCTGTTTGTTTTTTATTTATAAATGTACATCATTCATTTTCTTTTCGGCTTAGTCCCTTTACTAATTTGGGGTCGCCACAGCAAAATGAACTGCCAACTTATCCAACATACGTTTTACGCAGCAGATGCCCTTCCAGCTGCAACCCATCACCCGGAAACTTCCAAACACACTTATTCACCATGGACAATTTAGCTTACTAATTTCACCAGGAAACCGGAGTACCCGGAGCCGGAGGAAACCCATGCGAACTGACCCAGCCGAGGCTCGAACCAGCGACCTTCTTGCTGTGAAGCAATCGTGCTACCCACTGCGCCAGCCGTTAATTATTGTAATATTAATAATTTTATTTGTCAGTCATCATTGTATTGGATATTTTGCCCCCACAAGGGATAACTGATTGGATACTTTTGGAAAAATTGAAGACATCCATGTTCTCCTAAACCATACGAGCAATAAAAACCGGACGCACCAAAGCCAGATGAATGAAACATAAAAAAAACCTTAAAATCTCAGAGGTTTAATAAACAGTTCTGTTTAAATTTGACGTTTTTTTAGATCATATTTGAATGTTCAGGTTCAAGTTCTTAACATTGACGTGTGTGATGTAAAAATACCAACAGAGGGCGCTTTGTGACAGCCTATGCACTGAAGGTAAAGCCTCTCTGACTAAAGCAAAAATAAAATTAAAAAGTATATATCAGTCTATCAGTGATCTTTTTTAAATAAGATTTATTTTATTAATAAAACAAACAAATAAATACATAAATAAATAAATAAACTTATAGGTTTGAGTTGAATCAAAATCACTTAGCTACAATGCAATGTCATGTAATTGTGTCCTCTAAGAGTTTAGATGTAGTTAATGCAACTTTATAAACAAATATTGTAAAAGAGAAAGGAAACTGCTTATACATTATAGAGAGCAAACAGAAAGCAGCATTGCTAAATGTACTCAGTTGCTATTTAATTACACAAGAGAGCAAATTTACACAAGAGCAAATAAACATGTATTGTAGTCTCTATAAGGCACCATTGTTGTTGTTGTTTTTTTTTTTGTAATAATCAAACGACCTCTTTGAGAAAAAGGAGATAAAAGCATGTAGTGAATGTGGCAGAGCGTGTCAAGGAAATGCTACTTTTTACCTGGGCCAGAGTTTAAAGTAGTAAGAGAATGCAAACCAACAAGTCTAGTCAGATTTTGTTTTTTGGGCTGTGTTCAAGAAAAACTCCTTTAGCCATGAGAGATTTCTAGAACAAGCACACAGAATGAACGCTATGTTTTTGTTAAGTCACCAAGTGCAGTCAGGTTAATTGGAAATATATCTTATAATTGATTTCAATAGGAACTTGTTCAATGTACTTATTTAAAATAAGCTTAATCAACTCAATTCTTGAGCTTTTGGGCAGGAGAACTTCATTGATTTATGTTCAATGCACTTAAATTTGTACAAACAATTAAGATTTGTGTTGGGACAAGGGAACCCAGCATTTTTACAGTGCAGATAAGTGATACGTCTATAAAGCAGGAGTTTATAATGTTATGACCTGCTAAAGAACATTTCTGACAGTACAAACTTCATATAAATTGCTTTATTATGACGATGACTATGATTCCACCATTTTTGTCCAGGTAAAAATGACTTATTTTAACAACGGGCATGCTGTCAAGTCACCGTTTGCATGCTTTTCTTGTGACTAGATGACTGTATTACAGTTTTTCTCAGTCACTTTTGTACATTTCTCAGATCAGAATTAAAATTTGCAAAACAGTAAGTGCATTTGTTAAAACACTGCATACAAATAGCAAAACACCATGATTACCTGCAAAACCTCTTGCTCTAAATTCTAAGTTCATCTTCCAAAACTAAATTTCTGTGTCAATGAACGTATCAGCGCCATCAGAATGACAAGTCCTTGTGTCATTGTGTGGATAAGACTCACTTAGACAAATCACTTAGTCATGTTGTCAATATAACAATGTTCTCTGGATAAATGTTCTGATGTACACTCCCACACGGAAAAAAAACTATATAAACATATATGTTTTAATATAAGTTTACAAAAAATTGCAAAAATTTACCAGAAATTTTATTTTAAGGACATTTTTGTAATTTAATATCCGTTATTTTATGGTATATTTCTGTAATTCAATGGCCGTTATTTTAAGTTTTTTTTTTTTTCGGCACCCCAGCTGCCGCAAATAAACTGTAAAATTACAGATTATTTTTACAGTGGGAAAAACTAATGTTAACTTACCTCCATGTTGTCTCAACACAAATCGATTAACCTGTTAGCCAGCACTCAATTTTGGGGATTTACATCTAGCTAACTTTAAATTAAAACAATTCCTGACTCCAGTAAGCTACAAACACACATTATGTATATTGGAAAGAAGACACTCTGTGCTTTACTGTGGTAAAAGGAGAAGTTACTTGTTAAAAAATATAAAAAGTTATACATTATGAAGTCATGAGGAATTTTTTTTATTGATTTTAATATTAGTTTTCCACATACAAACACGGGAAAACATTAATGTAATGTCCTCGAAAAAATATGACTTTAAAGCCAAGCATTTCATGAGGTTATATTTTAAATTCGGTATTTTAAATTTGATGAACTTAGTTTGTTAACTTAATCGATTATACAAATTTAAGTGAATTCAACATGAAACAATGAAGTTATCCCAAAACAACTAAAGAATTGTGTTGTTTCAACCTCATTTACAATAAGTAATGCAAGGCAAGTTTATTTATACAGCACATTTCATACATAATTTCATAAAATAATTCAAAGTGCTTTACACAAACAGGAATAAAAGAATTAAGTATAAGAAAATACAAACAACAGAGAATAAAAATGATTAAAACAGATTGAAATATGTTAAGAACTAGTTTTAAAGGAATGAAAAGGATGGATGCACAGCTAAACAGATTTGTATTCAGTTTTGATTTGAATGTGCCTAATGTTGGAGCACATCTGATCATTTCTGGAAGCTGATTAAAGCAGCGGGGGACGTAGCTGAAAGCCGATTCTCCCTGCTTTGACTGAACTCTTGGAATTTCTAGTTTACTTGATCCTAAAGATCTGAGTGATCTTTTAGGTTTGTATTCAGTGACCATATCTGTAATTTATTGAGGTCCTAGGTCATTTAGTGATTTATAGTCAAGTAACAACTATTCTGAATGTAATTGGGAGCCAGTGTAAAGACCTGAGGTGTGATGTGCTCCGATTTTCTAGTTCTGGTCAGAATCCTGGCAGCAACGTTCTGGAAAAAATTGTCTGACTGTCTTTTTGGGAAGTAATCCAACCTGCTGGTGATAAAAGCATGAAAAAGTTTCTCTAAATCCTCAATAGAAACAAAGCATCTAATTCTTGCAATGTTTTTGAAATGATAGCATGCTGATTTATTGACTGCTTTGACATAACTACTGTAACTCAGATCTGACTCCAGAATCCAGTTAGGTCAAGCAGCAAATATAATTTGAGTGAAGGATCAGATTAGTGTGAAAATGTTTTTAGAAAATAAATATCCCATAAAATCTTGGTGCCACAAACAATATATAAATAATATTAAAAAATAAATGTTTAAATGATCAGTATTCACTGTATTTCAAAGTATCTTTGATCACAATAAATATTGAGTTATTAAATTTCAGCACATTTCTAGTGTTGTAACAACTAGTCATTGGGATTATCTTTATTATCTCTGAATAAATCCTCAGGAGGGACTTGTTGCATTACTCCCTGTTTGGGTGGTTACTGTCTGTTATTAATTGACTCTTAAATCCAGGTGTATTATTAAAATCAGTTGCCATGATACAAGAAATAAAGAACCGCTAAACAAATCCACTCGGTTACCGAGAACAGGACTTTGCACCTGGCAGTGGTTACAGTTTTACGAAGCTGCAAATGACCAATATCATATAGCAGCCCAGGTAATTAAGAGCAAGCATTATTTTGAGGTTTTCAACAGAGGTCATTTGCATTTGTGTGTTTGTGTGTGTGTGTTTGTGTGTGTGTGTGTGTGTGTGTGTGTGTGTGTGTACGTGTTTTTGTGACATATCAGGACACAAATCTGTATAATGACATGGGTATGACACAGGTATTACAAAAAGGAGGTGAAATATGAGGACATTGGTGACGTCCTCATTTCTCAAAATGCTTATAAATCCTACAGAATGAGTTTAATCAGAGAGTAAAGCTGCACACAATCTCCTGTGATGGTTGGGTTTAGGGGTGGGGTGGGGTGAGGGCAATATAATATACGGTTTGGGCTGCATAAAATGAATGGAAACCTATGTAATGTCCCCACTTTTCACAAAAACAAACGTGTGTGTGTGTGTGTGTGTGTGTGTGTGTGTGTGTGTGTGTGTGTGTGTGTGTGTGTGTGTGTGTGTGTGTGTGTGTGTGTGTGTGTGTGTGTGTGTGTTTTGATTCTCAGATGGGAGGGGTGAGTCTCTCATGCATACTCAAAATTTGTTTCTCATTTAAAGATTGTCTGGCATATGTGAAGTCATATGAGCATTTACACACACTCCTGCATCATACTCTCTACTTTCTAAGACCTCAATGCAGTAAGTAAATTTTTTTTATTTTTTTATAGGTAGAGTCATCTATTCTTGTGTATTTTATTGTGAATTTGTGATTGTTATTTTTTTTATCAGCTTAGCAATTATAGCAAGTGTTTCCCAGTACTGGGTTGTGGTTGGAAGGGCATCCACTGCCTAAAACATATGCCTGAGTAGTTGGTGGTTAATTGCGCTGTGGTGACCCCTCATAAATAACGGACTAAGCTGAAGGAAAGAAATTGAATGAATTTTAGCAAGTGATTTTTCTTGCTTTTATTTTTCAATGGATGAAGTAAAAGTTCCTAAAGTTCAATATGTAGACGCACATGTAAAGAGTAATTTGAACATTTTTTGTCAAATGTTCGGCTTGAAAAGTGTGTTTGAGTATGATTGTGCTAAATTACGAAGGGATAGATTACATCAAATTTAAAATTATGCCAGCAATTTTTAACCTCAAAGTTACAAACCGGAATCTCAAACCAGAAGAAAACAAAATTAAAATGATGTAAAAACTTGAGTCGTGCCTTTTAAAATGAATACTAATTAGTTTTCCACCAGACCAAATTTAATAACTAGATAAATCTGTCATTACCTATTCACCCTCTACTTGTTCCAAATCTTTCTGACGTTTTCCCTCTAAAGATATTACGAAGAAAGCTGGAAACCTGTAACCATTGACTTCCATTTGTTTTTCCTATAACGTTGGCCACTATTTCAGCTACCTTATAAAAAGAACAAAACAAAAAGGTGTGAAAGCACCTGAGGGTAAGTAAATAGTGTTTAAATGATCCTATTTGTCTGACTTATCCTTCAAGTGGCGTGTTTACATACATAAAATGAAAGTAGGCATTCCAGCAAACATGATTCATAAACACCCACGTTATAACCGGGAAATCTGTCATTCGCACAGACACACCTGAGCCTCGTGCGTACGTCAGGTGACTTTACCGGACACAAATCTACTTTTCATGTTGGACCAGGAGCTGGAATGACATATTAAAGAGCTGAAGAGTTTATATCTGTAGATATTAAGGTCGTTTTCTGTTTACTCTCCTCAGGTAACCGGGACATTATGCTGCATTGCTGCGGGTTTTCGCGCTTCCTGCTCGGCGAGACTCGAGTAATAACCGGACTGAAGATTTGGACTTTGTATCCGAACTGATCAACAATGGTCCGTTCTGGTCCAGTTAAAGGATATACAACGAAGTATAAATAATCTACAGGATTTTGTTGTGAAGTAGTTTCGGTTAAACGCTTGTTGGACAGCGAAACTGTTACGCAATGGATTTGACGTCGTTTATATTGAAGCTGCTTTTATTGGCCGGTACCTGTGTGTGTTCAATGGAGCGGGTCACACACAGGCCAGAAAACAACATCACCTGTCCTCAGGTTGAGTATTTATGCAGTGATAATGTAATATATGCAATGACATACAAGGACTAGCACTATAATAGACAACTAATAGGCGGTCCATTCCGCTGTGGCGACCTCTGATAAATAAGGGACTAAGCCGAGGGATAGTGAATGAATGAATAATAATACAATACAATATGAAATAAGTTATACAAGAATATAATGCACAATTTCAGTGTTGGTTATAAAGTTAGCCTACCTTTAAAAGTAAAATATGACAACCACCAGCACTTAAATAAGAAATATGTTTTAAGGAAAGTAGTGTGAACATATGTGTTACTATATGTTATTTATTTACATATATTTTTAAGAGTAGATGTGTTTACGATTATAATATATTAATTTTAAAACAACTTTACCCAAAAGTGTTCATTACTAAAAACTAGAAACACATTGGAACAAAACTGAAAGAAGTATGTTATATGCAAACAATAATTCAGCTTTGAATGTTGTTTACTACGTGTTCTTTGTCTTTTATCTACAGTATGCAAATAATGATGTTATTCCTTTTTATAATGATTTACAGAAGATGCCCATTAATATACAATATAAAATAATTTACATATACAATTTTTTTAAATACATAGTTAGAAGAGGAGTCGTCTGATTACAAATTAAAAAACTATCTAAGAATTACGAGGTAAAAGTGAATTATATATTATTAAATGTTCATTCATCAAGTCCCAGTTAAAATAGGTGAACGATTAAAGAACATAAGGGGTTAGGGTTTGAATGTAGGTTAAGTTTAGGGTTAGGTGCATGTAATTATGCGTGATTAATAGTAATTACTATAGTAAATACGTGGAACATGTGTAACTAGGACATTCTAAATTAAAGCATTGCTAAATGTATTATTTTATACTTTTACAATATCCCAACACTGGGATATTATATTATATTATATTATTAAATAATATGCAAATGTTTATATGATTTATGTACAACAGTTTGTTAAGTATTTTTATTTTTTTAGTTTTTAGCAGACAGTCTAATGGGTTTTGCATTGTAAACCTTAAACAAAAGATAAAATGTTTTTTATTTCATAGGTAAAATTGTAAGTTACTATACTTTCAAAATCATTCCCCTTAAATCTGCAGATTTTGTGCAAAATTCTGCACAGAAATAGCAAAAAAAGTTTGCAGATTCTGTCTCGCCCTGCCCATAAATCTATCTCACTTCCCTCTTAATTAAGAAACAAAAACAAATCAGATGTCTTGTGAATCTAGTCTAGACACAGTTTATGCAACCAACCCCTGATCATAACCTTGATGTTGTTTGTGTTTTCAGACTCTTTTAAACTGCACATTTAAACGCACAGATCCTCTCAGCGCTACTGATGTAACCTGCTGCCCTGCCTCTGTATGTCATTCTGTGACCGTCAAGCCCAAACTGTGCTGTTACAATCAGGATTGCAAACCATGTTTTTGGATCAACATCCAGTTGAGCTTCATTGAAGATACTGAGGATGTTAGTGATGAATCAGTATATGAAGGATCTGAAGAAAACAGCGGTACGTCTTTATAGCAGCATCCAATTAGAGTTTGTGGTTCACAGGAATATGTTTTACATAAACCTAACCTTTGTGATTGCAGGAGAGGATTCAGAATATGTATCTGAATCAAATGACCATACACTATGCCAAATGGTAAGTGATTTATTAATTTATATATAGCAGGGGTCACCAATCTCTGTCCTGGAGGGCCGGTGTCCCTGCAGAGTTAAGCTCCAAGTTGCCTAAACACACCTGCCTGGATGTTTCAAGTATACCTAGCAAGACCTTGATTAGCTTGTTCAGGTGTGTTTGATTAGGGTTGGAGCTAAAATGTGCAGGACACCGGCCCTCCAGGAACAAGTTTGGTGACCCCTGATATATAGTAAATATAGAAAATCTGAATGAGGAATCACCTTTAATCTTTAATATGTGTTGTTCTTTTAAACAGAAAGAAAATTTTAATTGTGAAGAACACACAGATGATAAAGGTAGGCCGACGGCACTTACAGTAAAACAAAAAAAAAAAAAAACTTGAAATATCCTTTAGTTCTTTGTTAGTTTATAAGCTGTTTCAGCATTATGGTTGTGACATTTGCAGTAAAACTTGAAACATAACAGAGAATGTCTATGTTATTGTATATTGAAACATCTGTTTCCAAAATACTAAAGTTTATTTATGAACTAATTTCCAGAGGATCACATGCTGATGATTGCTGGCGGCTGGTCCCGCATAATCCAATTTATGACTGAGCAATCAGACAACTTATAAGCCACTATTAATACCCTAAGTTTCATATAACAGCCATCTTTGTTTTGAAGAATCCCCCCTTCCACCCCTACTCCTCCTTTCCTAGATGGGTGGCACGGTGGCACAGTGGTTAGCACTGTTGCCTCACAGCAAGAACATCACCGGTTCTAGTCCTTACCAAGTCAGCTGATGTTTCTGTGTGGAGTTTACATGTTCTCTCACGTGGGTTTCCCCCGGGTTCCCCGATTTCCTCCCACAGTTCAAAAACATGCAACTTAAGTTAATTAACTAATCCAAATCGGCATCATAGACATGCTCCTAGCAAGTAGTCTCTTAAGAGCAATCACTATCTGTTCATTAGCTACTACAACAGGGGAGTTCTCGAGATCTACCTGAGCTCAAACTCTCCTCTCACCTTGCAAACAGGAGGGAGCCCGGGCTCGAGGTTCTTATGAGCTCAGGGCTTTCTCCTGGGACAACATGCCAAACTCGCTTTATAATCAATCATCAGCTGAGTGTGACCTCTTGAAATGAGCAAAAAATAAAAAATTAAAAAATAAAAATCCAACAACTAACCACATAGAAAAGGGATTGGAAAGATATCAATCTGTAAATGTGTTTTATATTTTAATTGAGGGAAATAAACATGCATTGTGGATGTGACCAAAAGAGTTTACATTATACAAAATACTCTAGAAATTCTGTGAATTAAACTGTACGACCCAAGAAAAATAATAATAATCAGGAGGAATTTGAAATGAACAAGAAAATGAATGAGGAAACAAATGTGGAACAAAAAATATTTATTTTGTTTTATATTTTTGCATTCATGAGGAAAAGCACGTTGTGTATGTGATATACACTTACCAGCCACTTTATTAGGTACACCTTACTAGTACCGGGTTGGACACACTTTTGCCTTCACAACTGCCTTAATCCTTTGTGGCATAGATTCAACAAGGTACTGGAAATATTCCTCAGATACTTTGGTTCATATTGACATGATAGTATCATGCAGTTCAGATTTGTTGCACATCCATGATGCGAATCGATGGACATGGTCAGCAACAATGCTCAGGTTGACTGTGGTGTTGACACAATGCTCAATGGGTACTAATAAGTCCAAAATGTACCAAGAAAATATCCCTCACACCATTACACCACCACCACCAACCTGAACTGTTGATACAAGGCAGGATGGATCTTTTCTTTCATGTTGTTGACGCCAAATTCTGACCCTACCATCTGAATGTCGCAGCAGAAATCGAGACTTAACAGACTAGGCAAAAGTTTTTCAATCTTCTATTGTCCAATTTTGGTGAGTCTGTGTGAATTGTAGCCTCAGTTTCCTGTTCTTGGCTGACAGGACTGTCTCCCGGTGTGATCTTCTGCTGCTGTAGCCCATCTGCCTCAGGTGTTGGACGCGTTGTGTGTTCAGAGATGATCTTCTGCATACCTCAGTTGTAACGAGTGGTTATTTGAGTTATTGTTTCCTTTCTATCAGCTCGGACCAGTCTGGCAATTCTTCTCTGATCTCTGGCATCAACAAGGCATTTGCGCCCACAGAACTGCCACTTACTGGATATTTTTTCTTTTCGGACCGTTCTCTGTAAACCCTAGAGATGTTTGTGCGTGACAATCCCAGTAGATCAGCAGTTTCTGAAATACTCAGACCAGCCCATCTAACACCAACAAACATGCCTTGCTCAAAGTCACTTAAATCAACTTTCTTCCCCATTCTGATGCTCGGTTTGAACTGCAGCAGCTCATTTTGACCATGTCTACATGTCTAAATGCATTGAGTTGATGCCATGTGTTTGGCTGATTAAAAATTTTGACAGGTGTACCTAATAAAGTGGCTGGTGAGAGTATATAAAAATTAGCAGTTGTGATTTTGTTAAAATAAAATAATAATGTTTGAAAACATTTTCAATAGTTTTAATATACTGTAAAATACAAAAAAATTACTGTAAAAATAGTTTTGGTGAACATATATTTTATGGCAAGGTTGACATTTGCATGGAATTGCTCTCAGTGTTAGCATGCAGATTTAATAAACTGTATATGATTTGTTGAATCAGCAGTGGATTCACCATTGTTTGTTGTGTGATGCTTTAATAATACCTCTGTCTTCTCTTCATATAGTTACTATTGCAGTTTGCTACCAATCAGCTGAAAGCAATGAAATGCGGTGCAACAGATTAGACTTCACTGTGGTTTCTTCTGAAAGGCACAAACCTCTCGATGTGAGTAGCACATAAATATGCCTCTGTGCATATTTATTATGACTTTTTTTGTGGAGGTCTCTAACACTATCCATTCTAGATTAAAAACACTTTATTTCCCTTGTAATATATATTGCAGCATCGGGTCTTTCCTTTATACTTTATACCTAGAGCACCATTTACTGTTAAAAAACTATCCTACAGTGCCATCTGATGTTAAAAAAACTATCCTAGGGCGCCATCTGCTGTTTAAAGCTAGCCTAGAGCACCATCTGCTGTTAAAAAAAATCCTAGAGCACCATCTACTGTTTAAAACCAGCCTAGAGTACCATCTGCTTTTAAAAACTGTCCTAGAATGCCACCTGCTGTTAAAACTAGCCTAGAGTGCCACCTGCTGTTAAAACTAGCCTAGAGTGCCACCTGCTGTTAAAACTAGCCTAGAGCTGCCATCTGCTGTTAAAAGTAGCCTAGAGTGCTGTCTGCTGTTGAAAAGTAGCCTACAGCGCAATCTACTGTTAAAACCAGCCTATATTACCATCTGCTTTTAAAAACTGTCCTAGAGCGCCAATTGCTGTTAAAACTAGCCTAGAGTGCCACCTGCTGTTTAAAACTAGCCTAGAATGCCATCGGATGTGACAACTAGCCTAGAGTGCCATCTGCTGTTTAATGCAACCTAGAGCATCATCTGCAGTTTAAAACAGTCCTAGAGCGCCATCTACTGTTAAAAATAGCCTAGAGCACCATCTGCTGGTAAAATATAGCCTAGAGCAGTTATAGTTATAAATATATAAACCTTATACACCGGCGCACACATACCATTAGGCTCAAGTCTATTCATCATTTAATTTTGAAGAACGCCACTCAGAGGCCATCCTCCATGTTCAATTGTGGCCTGTATTTATTTTAAATGTACGTGAGTGCCGTAAAAGGTGTCCGAAAGTTTAACCTGGTGCCCTAAAATCAATGTGCTGTGTCTTTAATATAGCGTAATAACCTCAGGGGTTGCAAACAAATGAGAGGCTGATGGCTTTTTGTTTGCATGTTGTTGTTGTTTTAATGTAACTACTGTTTTACTTCTGTAGGTTATGGATAAAATATGTTAATTCTAATAGTTTAATAAAATGAATTTGATTTTTGGAAATCATCGAGCAACCCCCCGTCATTGTCCAACGACCCTCTAGGGGTCTTGAACCCCACTTTGTCAACCACTGGCTTAAAGTGCCATCTGCTATTAAAACTAAGCTCAGAATCGATTCAAGTGAGAATAGGGTTGCAAATCAGAAATTCGCAACCAGCTACATTAAAAACCAGATAAAAAGTAATATCCCAAAACAAAGATAGACAGGGTAATGATTGATCAAAGGTATTGAAAATTCTTGGTAAAAATAAATCTTTTGAAGTGCTATTGACAGTTTAATACTTAAAGCTTTAAATTAAATGCTCTTTTTATATTTAAATAAAATTTTCACCCAATTTGTCAAGTGTAATGTGCTTGCAAAGGTAAAGAGTGAAGCAATGCAGAATTTCCTGAAGATCCTGATTTCAAAAAAACTTTAGCGTGACACTGGTGACTGGATTGTAATGTGTTAATCTTTTTGTCGTGCAGCTGACTCTGGTGGAGTATGAAGATGTTCTCTTTGGCAGAAAAATGACTATCTCGGTTGGATCAAAAAAAACGGAAGCTGAAGTTCCTACATTAAAAACAGGTAGTCATTGATGGACTACTTGTCACACATTTAAATAAATAACAGGTTTTTGAAATGTTTTAACAAGAAGGCAGTTTATTAAAAATAGATTCAAATATAATTCATGGGCGGCACGGTGGCTCAGTGGTTAGCACTGTCCCCTTACAGCAAGAAGGTCGCTGGTTCGAATCCCAGCTGGGTCAATTGTCATTTCTGTGTGGAGTTTGCATGTTTGTTTAGGTTTCCTGATTTCCCCTCACAGTCCAAAGACAAGTGCTACAAGTGAATCGGATTAACTAAATTGGCCGTAGTGTATGAGTATGTTTGTGAATGTGAGAGTGTATGGGTGTTTTCCAGTACTGGGTTGCGGCTGGAAGGGCATCCACTGCTTAAAACATATGCCAGAATAGTTGGTGGTTCATCCCGCTGTGGCTACCCCTGATAAATAAGGGACTAAGCCGAAGGAAAATGAATGAATGAATTAGAATACATTAATTATAGGATGTAAAAATATTTCACATTGTGACTTTAATAGTCTTTAATGGAGTACATTTCAAACAATGTGAAATCTGTAAATGCAAATTTATTTGTATTAATTGTTTTTGCTTAGCACAATGTTTGTGTTATTGCATTGCATCTGAAAAATAAGAAGTATTTTAGATTTATATAGTAAATTTATATATTTTATTTGTTTATTTTTTGTCATTTTTTATTTTAAACATGCTTTATGTGTTTTGATATTTAAATTATGTTATGTTTTATAAGATTTTTGGCACATTTAAAAGGAAATGCATGCAAATTCATTGTTAAAGCATTAAGAGATTACAAAGCAGTGACTGCCTGTCATAACATCGGAAAGGCATCTGCACAAACCAGTGTTTTTTTCAGCAGTAGTTGCTGTAAATCAGGGGTGTCAAAACTCCTGGAGTTCCTGGAGGCCTGCAGCCCTGCAGTTTAGTTCCAATTCTGCTTCAAAACATTTATCTGAATGTTTAAAACACACCTGACTTGAGTTTGATCAAGTGTGTATCAAATTAGGGTTGAAACTAAACTTTGCATTGCTGTGGTCCTCTATGGTCTAAAGCATATGTCAAACTCAGTTCCCGGAGGGCTGCAGATCTGCACAGTTTTACTCCAACCCTAATCAAACACAGCTGATCCAAAAAAATCAAGGTGTTCAAGACTACTAAAGACTATTTAGCAGGTGTGAGTTGTTGGTGGTTGGAGCTAAACTATGCAGAGCTATGGCCAGGGCCGGATTAACCAACGGGCTTCATGGGCACAGACCATGGGGCCCGTGCACACTTGGGGCCCCTGGAAGGAGGGAAAAATGCCGATTTTGGAGTGTCTGTTTAGGAGGAGCCGATTTTGTAGTGTCTATTTAGGACAGAGTGGTATTATGGAAGACTCAGATTCATAAAACTGGATTGGAGAGTCCAAATCATATGCATTATAAGTTTGTAGAAGTTATACATTAAAAATACCCTTAAATATACATTTTCAGTACTGCTTCAGTGAACATGAACAAGTATATTAAAATCCATTAATTTCACTAGTTGTATTAGTTTTTTTTTTTTTCAAAGTATGCTTTAAATGCTTCAAAAATAAGGTAAATCTTTGTAGACTACAAATATATGTACTGCATATTATTTATTTAAAAAATGCAGACAATAAATTATAGAATAATTTAATTATGAAAATATTATATTAATCTTATTTTTTAATTCAACTATAGAGGTGCGGCTAGGTGGGGGCCTACAAGACATTGTGCCCAGGGGCCTCTGAATTCTTAATTCGGGCCTGGCTGTGGCCCTCCAGGAATTGGGTTTGAGACCATTGCTCTAAAGGCAGCAATGTAGAATGTGTGTGCTGTTTTTATTATAATATATATTTTTCTGTTGGTAGTGTGTTCCTCACGAGATCTCAAGGACATACAGCAGTGTAAAGGTATGCTCGGATTAAATGTATTTTCCTACAATGTGTCTCTCTACTTTATAATGATTTAAACCCAGGATAAAATACAGTTCAAGACATAACTTAAACATTTAGAATAAAAAATATATGTCTCTGAATGGCTCAATCACTATGTGGTGCTTTGTTAAATCATCAAGTCTTCATCATATAATTTTGACTTGAGGTTTAAGAACTTTTTTAAAGAAATATTTAATTATTAATTTGGCATAAGAATTTCTTATTTGTAGGACCAAAACCATAATGTTTGAGCTAATTTCACTTCAGGTGTCATGTTTTCTTGACGTCTGTTCATTTTAGGTCTCAGAATTCAGACTGAAACACACAAGGGCCTGGATAAGATGATATTGATCAGTAAAGATGAGGGAGCTTCTCAACCCTTGTACACGTGCATGAAACGCGGAAGAGAAGGGAAATGCTGGGTCAGTGAACTCAACATTTTTTCTGTCCAAATAACTCACAGCCGGAGGACTCCCTGCATACTTACAGAGAATGCAATGTACAAACCTGTTTGTTCTTTCTGTCGTCTACCTGTTCTTGGTAACTTATGTTATACTTTGTCTTTCAGCCCCTGCCAAATAACAGCATTCCACTGGCATCAATCACAGACTGCATCTGTTTTCAGGTGCTTTTCAAACACATACAGATGCAAAACAAAGCCCAAACTATTTGTTTGTTCATGACTTTAATTTGCCTTCTGTTTGCTTATACGCTTTAGGCTTGGAAGCAAGATTCCGAACGTTCTGAAATCTGTCCCTTTGAAGGGAATAAAACAGGTATTTCAGAGCCTCATTTTGTTGACAAGAGCGTTCAGATCCACCTCTTTTTACAGTAGTGCATTTCATTTAAAATTCTTACGTTTTGTTAGGTTACACCTGACTTATAGACTACTGTGGTTTAAGATTTGTTTCAGTTTGAAAATGTTAGGATTTATTGATCAAAATAGGCGGCATGGTAGCTCAGAGGTTAGCACTGTGGCCTCACAGCAAGAAGATTGCCGTATCGAGTCACAGTTGGCATTTCTGTGTGGAGTTTGCATGTTCTCCCCGTGTTCGCGTGGGTTTCCTCCAGGTGCCTTGGTTTCCCCCACAGTCCAAAGACATGTGGTACAGGCGAATTAAATAAAACTAAATCGGCTCTAGTGTATGAGTGTGTGTGCATGTTACAGTTTATGGGTGTTTCCCAGTACTGGGTTGCGGCTGGAAGGGCTTCCACTGCGTAAAACATATGGAGAAATAGTTAATGGTTCATTCTGCTGTGGTCACCCCGATAAATAAGCAGGGGCGGACTGGGACAAAAATTCAGCCCTGGCACTGTAGCCACATCAGCCCACAATACCACACCAACATAGCCCCACCCACGGACACGCACATTCACTATTTATTTTGATGTACAGATGGTGAAATGATATGACATTCTTGCCATTCTTGATTTTGATTACGTCCGGGTAACCTCGGATTGGGTCGGCCCATCTTGAAATCAGGCGGCCGTCGCCGATTGGTCCAAATGCTTAAGATTTATTATTATTATTATTATTATTATCATCATCATCATAATATCACATCTAGCAAGAGATAAAAGCTGTCTCCACGTAAAAACAATACATTTAAAAAATAAAATAAAAACTGACTGGCCCACATTTAAAAATTGGTCTGGCCCTTCTGGCATTTGCCAGAATTGCCAGATAGCCAGTCCGCCCCTGTAAATAAGGGACTAAGCCGAAGGAAAATAAATGAATGAATAAATATTGATTAAAATATTTATATGGTTTGCCAATGCCTAGATCTAGGGTTCTGGACCGAGTGGCCTTAAAAGTGTGTGGGTCTGCGGACCTGCAGCTGGATAAAGCTCTTGTAAACAGATATTCTTTTTTTTCTGTATGGGTGAGGAGCATTCATTCTCATTCTACTACATTCCACTAGTGCAAACACAGCCTTAATCTGAGACACAATAAACAGATGAGATATTTAAATACAAATGCTTTGTTGACAGGCTTCTGCTGTGTTGGCGAGGTGTCAACATTTTTTTAATTAAAGATTTTTTAAGTTTTTGAAATGTTTTTCAGCATTGGCCTGATATAGTATGTTCATTCATTCGTTTTCTTTTCGGCTTAGTCCCTTTATTAATCTGGGGACGCCACAGCAGAATGAACTGCCAACTTATCAAGCATATGTTTTATGCAGGGGATGCCCTTCCAGCTGCAACCCATCACTGGGAAACACCCATACACTCAAATTCACAAACATATACTACGGTCAATTTTATCATACCCAATTCACCTATACCACATGTCTTTCAACTTTGGAAACAAGAGCACCTGAAGGAAACCCATGCAAACAAAAGGAGAACATGCAAACTCCTCACAAAAGTCCCAGCCGTGTCTCGAACCGGCGACCTTCTCGCTGTGAGGCGATCATACTGCGCCATCGCGTCACCCCTGATCGAGTATATAATACATTTTCCTGTTTTCTGATTTTGAGTACTGCAGGCCAAATTAATTCAAATAATTTAATCATTATGCCATGTTTTGATGTGGATATCTGGGTTTAATTTGTATGTACAGTTGAAGTCTGAATTATTAGCACCCCTGAATTATTATATTAACTTTTAATAACTCATTTCTAATAGCTGATTTCTTTTATCTTTGCCATGATGACAGTACATAATATTTAACAGAATATTTTTTAAAATACTACTATTCAGCTTAAAGTCTAGCCGACAGCTAGCTCTCTGCAATCTCACATGGTTGCACACTGAAGCTAAGCAGAGCTGTGCCTGGTCAGTACCTGGATGGGAGACCACATGGGAAAGCTAGTTTGTAGCTAAAAGGGGTCTTAGTGAGAGCAGCAGGAGGTACTCAACCTGCCTCTGTGTGGGTCCTAACGCTCCACAATAGTGAAGGGGACTCTATATTGCTCAGAGAGCGTCATCTTTTGCATGAGATGTTAAACCAAGGTCCTGACTCTCTGTGGTCATTAAAAACACTTTGAAAAAAAAATTAGGGGTTTAACCCTGGCATCCTGGCCGAATTTGCCCACTGGCCTCTGTTCATCATGGCCTCCTTACCATCCCCATATCATAACTGGCTTCATCACTCTGTCTCCTCTACAACAATCAGGTATTGTGTGGTGCGCATTATAGCTGCCATTGTGTCATCTAGGTGGATGCTGCACACTGGTGGTGGATAAGGAGATTCCCCCAAAAAATGTGTAAAGCGCTTTGAGTATCCAGAAAATCGCTATATAAATGTAAGCAATTATTATTATTACTATTATTATTAAAGTGCCATTTAAAGGCTTAACTAGGTTAATTAGGCTAGTTAGGGTAATTAGGCTAGTCATATAACGGGGGCTGAACGGTGGCGCATGTTCGCCTCACAGCAAGATGCTCGCTGGCTAGAGCCCTGGTTGGGTCAATTGGTGTTTCTGTGTGGAGTTTGCATGTTCTCCCTGTGTTCAAGTGGGTTCACTCCGGGTGCTCTGATTTCCCTTGACATGTGGTATAGGTGAATTGGGTAGGCAAAATTTTCCGTAGTGTATGTGTGTGAATGAGTACGTATGAACGTTTCCCAGTGATGGGTTGCAGCTAGAAGGGCATCCGCTGTGTAATATATATGCTGTATAAGTTAGCGGTTCATTCTGCTGTGTCGACCCCAGATTAATTAAATGACTGCGCTGAAAAGAAATTGAATAAATGAACATAATGATGGTTTGTTCTGTAAACAATTAAACAATGTTTATTGCTTAAGGGGGCTAATATTGACCTTCAACGTTTTTTATTTTTATTTTTTATTTAAACTGCTTTTATTCTAGCCGAAATAAACAATACAATACAATATTTATTTATAAAGTACATTTAAAAACAACCAAGGTTGACCAAAGTGCTGTACATAAGATTAGAAATATTTGAAAAAGAAAAAAGTGCTGAAAGTTTTGACTTCAACTGTATATGCTGAGAAATTTGTACACATGTGAGTGGTAATTTTATTTATTTTAAGTCATATTGCACAAAAGTGATAATGCGCTAGAATGTGCATTTTTACTCTTCTTATTTCTGTACTTATTTACTTTATTTATTTGTTTCTCCTACAGATTTTAGGGCCAATGTCTGGTCACAGACATCAGTGTCTGTTGTCCACATGAAAACAAATGACAACGAGCCAATGCTGAGCTGGAATTTAACATCCCCCTGCAGGATCAGCCCTGAGCTGTGGCCGTGTCTCCTGCAGGCGGATGGAGTATGCAAAGAAGTTAAAGGATTCAGGCAGAAGTGCTGTAACACCTGGACAGAAAACAGCACTAAACTATGGGTAAATAATATATTACATCATGCAAAGCTTTGACTCTCTGAGAAGCTATGAAGCAAACATTATTGGATTTAAAATAAAGTGACATAAACCAGCACGGTGGCTCAGTGGTTAGTCGCCTCGTTGCAAGAAGGTCACTGGTTTGAATCCCGACTAGGCCAGTTGGCATTTCTGACATGTGCTATAGATGAATTGAATAAAATAATTTGGCCGTAGTCTATGTGTGTGCATGTGAGAGTGTATGGGTGTTTCACAGTACTGGATTGCAGCCGGAAGGGCATCCACTGTGTAATACATATGCTGGAATAGTTGGCGGTTTATTCCACTGTGGCGACCCCTGATAAATAAGGGACTTAGCCGAAGGAAAATTAATGAATGGGGATATAAGGGAATTATTATGATTATAAAATTTTATTATTATTAATTATTATAATGTTTTTTTTTTTTTTTACAAATTAGCGATTTATGAGTTATAGAAACTTTAAGAATTTTGTATTTTTCCATAATTATCTAAAATAATAGTCTTTTTTAACTGTGTTTTTATAAACATAGTATACAAATAGCATTTACTTAGAATGTTTACAATCACAAAAATGTAAACAAGTAATAGATAGAAAATAATAATAGATATAAATTATAATAACAGATAAATAAGAGTGACAGCTTTAAAAAAAAAAGAAAAAAAAAGGTGGGGAGTGTACAAATAAATACACTCCAATATAAGAATAGTCTTTAATAGTAGTTTAGTTTTTATTTTTAGTTTTTTTTGTGATGTTTATAGCAATATGTATGAACACAGCAGAGGTTTTAGTGAAGGTTAGCTTTGAGGTTCCTTACGGTGAGATGCTGTAATTATAGCAACAGCAGTACTCATTGCCATATGTTGGCAGAAACTGCAGTGAAACACTTAGTAAAAACACAGGTAGGAATGATAATTAAGGAGACACCGTCAATGAAATCTGGATAGAAAACAGCAAAAAATTTGACAGCATTCAAAGCTTTGATTCTCTTTTCAAGGTTGCAAATGAAGAAAATAGTACTATAATTATTACAAATATATTTCATCATTGGGTGAAAAAAAATGTGCAAGAATATTGAAATCTTTTATTGAAATCTAGAAATTAAATAAAATTAAATAAAATTAAGTTAAATTAAATTAAATTTTTATTAATTAGTTTAATTTAATTTATCCATTCATACATTCATTTTCTTTTTGGCTTAGAGCCTTTATATTTTATATTTAATAATTTTATTTAATAACTTTATTTCATTCTTTTATTTAATAATTTTATTTAAAATTTTTATTTTATTTCCATTGATTCATTCATTTTCTTTTCGGCTTAGTCCCTTTATTATTCTCGCCACAGTGGAATAAACCACCAACTTTTCCAGCAAATGTTTTATGCTGCGGATGCCCTTCTAGCTGCAACCTATCACTAGGAAACATCCATACAAACTCATACACTACGGACAATTTAGCTTACCCAATTCACCTGTACCACATGTCTACCAAGTCTTTGAACTTTGGACTGGGGAAACCGGAACACTCGGAGGAAACTCACACAAACACAGGGAGAACATGCAAACTCCCCACAGAAATGCCAACGGGCCCAACCAGGACTCGAACACGCAACCTTTTTGCTGTGAGGCGATCCGGCTACCCACTGCGCCACCGTGACGTCCTAATTTAATTTAATTGTTTATTATTTTATTTCATCGTATTTTACTGTACCTGGAGGTCCTTCAACAAAACTATGAGATTATTGGATTCATATAAACAAAAGTATCATTATTAATTAATGAATAATTTATACATCTTGTTTTTAGTGTGTCTTTTTTACTTTAATGTTGCTTTAATTATTTTGATCATCATTATGTTTTGCTGAATTAAAAAAGACATACTATATCAGTTTTTCTTCTTCAAAAGTTCATGTTAATTTTAATGTGTTGCTATTTGCTTGTAGATTTCTAAAAATTGTTTCTTAGGCATTGTTCCCCACCCCCCAGTGTACTTCTATTTAATTTAGTTTCACTTTTTATCTTGGTGAAATGTAATATCGCCTCTACCCCGACTGAGGTCAAAATCAATAATTGTTCTTCCAGCGATAAGAAAAAAAGTTTGCTTTACTGTTATTTGTCTTGGGCAGGCATCCGGGACGTTCGTGAACATCCCATCTGAAAATCAGCAGCCTCTCTGCATAATGGTAAGATAACATTTCTCGTTTTGATTTCCTATGGACAGAACATGAACACAGTAAACATGATTCATTCTCTGTCTTTGGTCTGCAGCTTAAAGTGGATGAAGAGATTGTGCAGTACTGTCAACATCCCTGTAAGTGTGATGATGAAGCACCACTAATCATTGCCATTTGATCGCAGTTATGCGTGTATGTTTGATGTACTTAAATCAACATTTGCTGTTCTAAATGTTATGACGGTTGTTGTTTTAGTGGAGCGGCAGTACTGGAGTCTTCTTCTCCTCCTGCCGCTGATCGGTGTTTGTCTGACTGTTGTTGGAGGACTTCTGCTGGTGAACAAAATCAAATGTAAGTCTTTGTTCCTTTGTTTATGTACAGTTGTAAGATGTTTTGCCTCTCAGGTGAAAAAAAATTAGGTGACTCTCAACTAAATTCAATTAATTAAAATCACACACACACGTTGTTTTTTGTGCTTTATGAGGATTCTCCATAGGCATACTGTAATTTAAACTGTAAACATTGCTGGTAACACTTTAAAACAGTAATCCATTAGTTAATATATTTACTAACATAAACAAACAATTAGTTATACATTTATTACAGCACTTATTCATCTTTGTTAACGTTAGGTAATGTTATTTAAGTTAATGAAAGTTAGTTCATGTTAACTCACTGTAAATTAGCCAAAATTAACAAGGACAAGTTTGGATTTTAATGTTTTTAGTTGTTTAATTAGTTGATGTTGAACTATGATTAATAAATGCTTTACTAAATGATTCATTCTTAGGTATTATTAGTAAGTACATTAAATTACTTACTCTCAGGGCCATTTATATTAAAGTTGATATTTAACCGAACCATGTTGGTGTTTCGTAACATCTCATTTTTTACGAGGTAGGCCATTAGCCCAATGCTCAACCCCCAATCTGAAGAACCAGGGCATACACACGTACACTCCGGACAATTTAGCTTATTCAATCCACCTACAGCACATGTCTTTGGACTTGTGGGGGAAACTGGAGCACCTGAAGGAAACCGAACCAGCAGGGCTTGAACCAGTCACCTTAACTAGCATTAACTAATGATCCATTATTTTAAAACGTCACCAAGCTTATTATATGACCTTATTTTCCCCCTACCACTAATCCCAACCCGTAGCAAAGTTTGAGTATGAAAAAAGTAGAATTTTACAGTTTTAAATTATGAGGACACAGTCCTCATAAACCACTTCGGCATTGCAATACCTACAGTAGGTCACACCCATGTCATTACAAAAATGTGTCTTCATAAATTACATAAATCTCACACTACACACACACTACTACTAAATATGCATGTACAGGTAAAATGATTAGCCCTCTTGGTAATTTTTTTCTTTTTTAAATATTTCCTAAATTATGTTTAACAGAACAAGAAATTTTCACGGTATATCCTATAACATTTTTTTCTTATGGAGAAAGTGTTATTCGTTTTATTTAAGCTAGAATAAAAGCAGTAAAAAAAAAACCATAATATTATTAGCCCCTTTAAGCAATATTAGGCGGGAGGGGGTAAAATATTCAGGAGGGACTTTAACTGCATATATGGCTAAACTAAAATCAACTTAATACCATTAGTTTTTATTAAATTTTACTTTATTTTGTAAACTCTGTAAGAAAAGAAAAATGCCATGGACAAATTAGCCAGTTCTCATTTTCTGAAAACAAAATAACACAAGCAAAAATGGAGAATTTTTATGGGCCCTTTTTATATTTCTCAGCAGCGGAAGTCAGCATAGTTGGGTAAACTTTGAACGCAGTAAATGGGAAAATACCAAAAATATAATTTTTACAATTATATTTGCTTAAATAATAAAAGGAAAAACTTGGTAGTGTTATCAAGAAAATACAAAAAAAACATACCAGTAAATTAGATTACACCTTAGAAACATTAGAAACACCTCAATCTGTATTTTTTTGTACTTTGATGCAAAGACAATATGTAAATATAAATGTAAATACATATAAATGCTCATATGTTTTTTTTAATCTGAAATATTAAAAAATTTAAAGAACTTAAGATTCTTATGACCAAATAAAAATTTTGTAACCAGCTTGAGAAAAGGAAAGAAGAAAAAATTAAAGAAAAAAAAACTTGTTAGTTTGTTAATATCCATAAAAAATCCATGTTTTAAAAAATAATTATATGTAACTCATTACTTTAGTACATATAAATCACTACAATAAATTAAAAAAAATGTAAAAAACTGCGTGCGCAAGCTGTAAGGTTAACTAATCTGCTCTGCCATTAACTACATAGCGCAGGAGATTGGTTGCTATCACTTTTGCAGCCAATGAGCTTGCTTCTCATCAGTTTAAAAGATCTGCATCATTTTACACTGTTAAGCTGTAGCGCATTTTTGGAGACCCTCCTCCACCCAAGCTCCACCTGAGTTTAGATCTGCTATGGGCGTTGAATATATATTATGTTTGCAGCAGCAGTGTGTTACATTCTCATGATGGCATGTGTGTGTATATACAGGCTGGCAGTAGCAGGTCTCGGTACTTACTCTGCCATAACAATCAAAGCAGAAGCAGCATTATAGCAGATCAAATACCGCCAAGACCAAATACATCAACATTGCCATCTACATATACATTACCATACTAAATCCCGAGAGTGTTCATGACAGAAGTAGATTTAGCATATCCTAGCCGCTAACTATTGTGTTTCAAACTACAAGTGACCAAACACATATCACTGTGTCCAGAGAACATTAAAAAGAGACTTTTTTGTTTAGTTTTTTTCTTTCTCCTCTTCTCTCAATGGATCTATTGATGCGCTTTTGGCAGTGGCACATATTTTTGTGCTGATCTGTGTTTAATGCATTTATCCCATCTAAGCCTGCTCTTTGTCTTTTCCTTCTGCCATTTTCTGTTCTTTCATCCATTTTGTGAAGTCTGTGAATCTTACACACTTTCCATGACTTTTCACTACACATATTATAGAAAATTATATATGAAAGTGGTTTTTTAGACATATTATAGAAAGCATTTTGAGAGTCTGATGAAATGTTTTATTCTTCTACATCCTTTTCACAGGGTCTCTGAGCGAATGGGACAGATGTTACTCTCAAGGTACGCAAGGTTTACAATCATGTGTACACAAGAAGCATTTCAGCATAGCAAAAGTTCAATTTTCCAGACTCAATTTCAAATCATATTTAAAGCTTTTTATAATTATTTAATTTTCAAAAGGGTACAGCATGTTAATCCATGGCAAATGTTCTTTAGAAAGTTTTAAACTTAACACAAAATAGCAACAGTCCAAACGTGTTAGCTAGGTGTTGAATAAAATTTAGCTCACATTTATTTTCTAAATGTATTTTTACTTAAATAATGCAGGGTTCCACACAATTTCTTTATGTTGTCCCAACACAAATTGATTAAGTTAATTAAATTGTTTTAGCAAATTTAAGTGGATTAAACATAAAATAATCAAGTTTTCCCAATAACACCTCAAGAAATGTATTGATTCCGCTCATTTTAAATAATTAGTTTAAACAAGTAGCACAATTTTTTTTGTGTGTGAATATAGCATACCCCACATGAGAAAATACCATAGTAATTTATAGTAAGTACTATTGCATATTTAAAGAATACTATAGTAAAGTATATTATATTGTATACTGTATATTATAACTCTTTATTAATGAATGCAATAGCATACTGTTTTACTATAGTGTACTGATAAGCTTTATTTAATATTGTATACTTACATTTTGTTTTACTACAGTAAACTGTGGTGTATAACATGCAATATAGTGCAACGGTTTGTACTGCATTGGGCACACTGCAAAAATTCTTTTTTAGAGTTTTTTTAGTCCAAATATCTAAAAAAAATTATTATACTTTTATAATTTTTATTTGTTTTAAATATTTGGACTAAAAACAAATAAAATTATAAAAGTATAATAATTCTAAAGATTTTGAATAATATAATATAAAGATTTTTTTTAGATATTTGGAGTTTTAAATAATTGGACTATAAACAAATAAAAATTATAAAAGTATAATAATTCTAAAGATTTTTAATAATAATATAATATAAAGATTTTTTTATATTTAGACTAGAATAAAAAATATAAAAGTATAATAATTATAAAGATTTGTAATAATATAATATACAGATTTTTTTTAGATATTTGGACTTAGATATTTGGACTAGAAACAAATAAAAATTATAAAGATTTTCAATGATAGTCATAATATTAATATTTTTTTTGATATTTGGACTAGAAACAAATAAAAATTATAAAAGTATAATAATTCTAAAGATTTTTAATAATAATATAACATAAAGATTTTTTTAGATATTTGGACTTATTATTTTGGACTAGAAACAAATAAAAATTTTAAAAGTATAATAATTATTTAAAAATTATAATAATAGAATATAAAGATTCTTTAGATATTTGGACTTTTAGATATTTGAAGTAGAAACAAATAAAAATTATATAATTTACTATAAGTTAGTATGGTGTGGTTGGAAAAACTCTTGTTTACAGTATTTACTGTAAATCACTATAATAAGTTTTATATGTGGGAAAGTACAAAGCTGTTACAAACATCCAGACAGGGCATTTTATAGTCAACTTTGTCCCAACAAACTTTACAACATTTGTCTCATGATCTTTTCTTGACTGTGTGTAGATACACGAGGACAGGTGTTATTGCTCCATTCCCCTGCCACCAACTCACAGCTGGTGCGTAAAATAGGCCAGTTGCTTTCTGAGCTGGGTTTTAGAGTATTTCTTGACTTATGGAATCCAGCAGAACTGGGCTCATGTGGTCCAACAGCGTGGCTTCATTCTAAGCTCGATCACATCAAGAAACATGGAGGAAAAGCTCTACTTCTTCTTTCTCAATCAACACTACAGAGAGCTGACTTGTTCTGGGATGCTGCAGTGGAAAGACAAAACAATCCGGAAGCAAACTGCTCAGATACTTTAGCTTCGGCTCTTGGCTGCATTTTTGCTGACCGCCAGAAGGGCGGCGCCGTGCAGCGGTTCATTCTTGTGCAGATAGACTCTCCTGAACTGCTCGTCAATGAGGAGAATGACTTGCCAAAACTGTTGAGAGGCCTGCCGCTCTATAAACTGCCCTCGCAGGCTCAGGGATTATTAACAGAACTTTGTTTGGAGAAACCAAATAATGTGAACGAGAAGCTGAAGAAGATGTGGTGGATGAAAAGGGCACAAAGAAAGTTGGCTACAGGAATGCAGAACTTTTGGAAAATGACAAGAGTGAGAACTGAATCCATGAACACCCAGACTGATTCACTTAGTGTCGACATGGAAGACACAGAGGAGAGAGTTTGTCTCAGACATGAACTGCACTGACGTGCTGTTTGTATGGACTATTATTACATTATATGAATAATACACATGTCCACAAAGATACTATATCTAAAAAAAATGTTGATGGTGTGCTTTACTAGGCATAAATGTCAATTTACAGGGTTTTTTTTTATGTATGGTTTAGTGGCTCCATAGGAATGCCACTTAGATGTTATGCAAGCAAAGACTTACTTAGTATGTACACGACCTGAAGTAGGTCTGTATGGGAAATGTTTACATGCGGAAATTGAAAAGTGCAGACACTGCAGGAGGAACTTTAGACTAAAGAGGTAAAGACTTCAAATTCCAAGATGCGAATTCCAGTGTTAGGTTCCAATTCCTGTGTTGGGTAAAGTTACTTGTAAAAGTAATATGTTACAATCTCGAGTAACTTTAAAAATGTGTCTAAATAAGGGAAACAGTGTGAAAGTATGTGTTTTGTGGTTATTTTTGTGGTTATATTTTGTGTTATTTGTGCAGTTTTAAAGACTAATGTAATGGAAGTTTGTAATATGTTAGTATAGTATACTGTACATTATATTCATTCTGCTTAGTCTCTTTATTTATCAGGGGTCGCTTCTTGGTGTGAGGTGACAGTGCAAACTTTTGAGCCACCGTGCAGCCCATATCTATTATAAACTACTTTTGAAAGTAACTTTACCCAACACCGTCCAAGCAATATACATAGTTATACTGTTCACATGCAATAGTAATATATGTGTAAAGCCATCTCATTATATTTCCATATGTATTACTATTTGGAAAGGGTTGATTTACCATTTGCAAGTCTGCATTTTAATTTAATAGTTGTAAATCATTCGCTCTCCTTTAGTTAAACTTAAATTTTTGTGTGAAATGGTGTATATTTTTCTAAACTAAACATATATAATGTGCAATAGTGTGGTTGTATGCAAATGTACAGTTTATTTACACTTATCAATGTCAATGTTAATGATGTCAATGGTGTTGTGTCATAGGGTGACCAGTGAAATATAGAATATAGCTGGCCAAAGTGAACTTTCTATCTAAACATAACTAAGACACTTTTGTGTGCTGGTATTGTTTATGCTTAACTCAACAATACGGGAATACTGACCCCCTTAAATCTATAATGATGTTCAAATGTAGAAATCTTTTGAATGCCACCTCATCTGGTTAGAGCTCTTGAAATTGTCTTATGACACTGACCAGCAAACCATCAGACTAGTCACAATTACAGTCTATAAAAAGAAGTTTAAGAAGGGGGCAGGGTAAAAAAATACTGTACACCAGACCCACTGCTATAAATAAGCTCTGTTATCTGAGAAGCGCAGTATGACCTCAGCTGACTGAAGTAAACTAAGAATTGAGGTTGGTTTGATATTCACACTTTCAGACTTTCTCCTTAATCATATAATTTCAGAAAAGTATTCACTGCAAATTCTAAAGAGTGATCATATTAGCAGCCAATGACAATCAAAGTACAGCACATTGAATAGTGCTAAGTCATACTTACATGCAAGTTCAGTCAGAATAGTTAATGTAGTAAACAATGTATAGAGCTGCTAAACGAATGTGTGAATATAAAATCTTTACCTCAATACAGAAAAAGACCCGGGGGGCGAAAATTTGTCTTATACTAATCAGGTACAATGGTGATAAATATATTGTATTTAACTGCTGTGTATTTTTAACAAACTATATGTTAAATAAGTTACAGCTATAAAAACGTTGGTTCATACGTGTCATGTGGTATGTGTATTTTCGCTGTCAGAGGATTTTTAAGAGTTAAACTTGTGAAGATTTTTTGGGGTTGTTTGTTTTTCGGCTACAGAAATGTGTAACGAAAATATTAAAACGGTTAAAACTCATACCTGTTTCTCCAGCACGACAAAACGAGTTTGGCTAAACTACTATGGCGAAGACGCATTTTAATATTTATGAGCTACAAGTTATCTTTAAAATACTGTCACTGTACGTCACGAGTACCTCGTTAATATTCACGAGCGTTAGCCTACCATTGGACGTGGAGAAATGAATATCCAATATTCATGACGCACGCCTTCGCCATAGCAGGATCTGTAATTTCCCGTCAAACGGCGCTCAGAGAAATCTCTGCTGGGTGTGTTTTTGCGCGAAACGCGAACTGTTTTTATTGACCTCATCACTTTCGCCTGTTTGTAAGTATTTAAAGTACTAACTGCATGCTGAACCTTCCAAAACTTTGTAGTCATTAACTAACTTTTACGTGTTTTGTTGAACTAAACTGGCTGTAATGTTATAAACACAAACATATTTACTATTTTAGATTAAAGATATAAACCCTCTCCTAATCTTTACGAAAATAAACCAATAACCAAATCATCTACAAACGTCACAAAACATTATATTCACTGTAACCCGAATGAGTAATGTTTACTTTAGAAACGTTAGGGCTAAATATTTCTTAAATATTTTGACGTAAAAATACCTAAGAACTCTTGTACAGAACTAACTTATTAGAGTTAAACTAAACCTCACAGTTAATAGTTAATATATGAAGAATTCAGATGCAAAAACCTTTAAGTGCCATCTGAAATTTTCTTCTAATATATTAGCATTTCTCAGGTGTCTTAAGTAATTTCACTTTTATGGCAAATAACAGGTTATTTTCATAATTTTAACGTGAAATAACTGAACATAAACATACGAGGCTGAGAAAAATGCTCTTTGTAGAAGAAAATTCTAGATGGCACTAGGTTTTTGAATCTGAACTCTTTATATAATATTGTAAAGTTGAAAATTTTGAACAGTTGTTTCAAAGAGTTAAGACAAGTTATGCATTAAAATCAGTAAGATTTATGTAATAATGTACAATAATATAGGCTAACGATAGTTTCTTTGGTATTTTTACATTACAAAAATACCTAAGAACTCTTGTACAGAACTATTAGAGTTAAACTAAAACTCACAGTTAATAGTTAATTTATGAAGAGTTCAGATGCAAAAACCTCTTAATGTCATCTGAATTGTTCTTTTAATATATTAGCATTCTTCTCAGGCTCTTATCTTGATTCAGTTCTTTCACTTTTATGGCAAAGAAAAGGTTATTTTCATCATTTAACACATGAAATAACTGAACATAAACATACGAGGCTGAGAAAAATGCTCATTGCAGAATGAAATTCCTGATGGCACTTAGAGGTTTTTGCATTTGAACTCTTCATAATTTAATATTTTATACAGTTGTTTCAAAGTGTTAAGACAAATCATTCATTAAAAGCAAAATTATTTATATAGTAATATACAATAATAGAGACTAAAGATAATTTCTTTGATATTTTGACATAAAAAATACCTAAGAACTCTTGTACAGAACTATTAGAGTTAAACTAAACCTCACAGTTAATATATACTAATATGAAATTAAATATTATATACAGCTGTTTTAAACCATTGAGACAAATCATTCATTAAAAGCAATGAGATTTATTACAAAAAGCTTACAACTTAACACTGAATTGTAATAACACAAAAACAAAAATATAGACTAAAGATAATTTTATTACTTTAGGTACTTTGACAAAAATACTTTACTAATAAGAAATTTTGTTTGGAATTAATAAACAGAACTGTTACATTTAAACTAAAGCTCACAATCAACAGGTATAAACACTCACCGGCCACTTTATTAGGTACACAAATCCAACTGCTTGTTAACACAAATGTCTGACTTTGACTTTAACCGTGGCATGGTTGTTGGTGACAGACGGGCTGGTCTGAGTGTTTCAGAAACTGCTGATCTACTGGGATTTTCACACACAACCATCTGTAGGGTTTACAGACAATAGTCTGAAAAGAAAAAATTTCCAGTGAGCGGCAGTTCTGTGGGCACAAATGCCTTGTCGATGCCAGAGGTCAGAGGAGAATTGCCAGACTGGTTCTAGCTGATAGAAAGGCAACAGTAATTCAAATAGCTATTCGCTACAACCGAGATATGCTGAAGAGCACAACACGTCCAACCTTGAGGCGGATGAGCTACAGCAGCAGAAGACCACACCGGGTGCCACTCCAGTCAGCTAAGAACAGGAAACTGAGGCTACAATTCACACAGGCTCATTAAAATTGGACAATAGAAGATTGGAAAAACGTTGCCTGGTCTGATGAGTCTCGATTTCTGCTACAACACTCGGATGGTAGGGTCAGAATTTGGCGTCAACAACATGAAAGCATGGATCCATGCTGCTTTAAATCAACGGTTAAGGCTGGTGGTAGTGGTGTAATAGGGTGGGGAATATTTCTTGGCAAATTTTTTGCCCATTAGTACCAATTGAGCATCGTGTCAATGCCACAGCCTACTTGAGTTATGTTGCTGACCATGTCCATCGCTTTAGGATGACCACAGTGAACCCATCTTCCAGCAGGATAACGTACCATGTCATAAAGCGCGAATTATCTCAGACTGGTTTCTCAAACATAACAATGAGTTCACTGTACTCAAATGGCCTCCACAGTCACCAGATCTCAATCCAATAGACATCTTTGGGATGTGGTGGAACGGGAGATTCTCATCATGGATGTGCAGCCGACAAATCTGCAGCAACTGTGGACCAAGATCTCTGAGGAATATTTCCAGCACCTTGTTGAATCTACGCCATGAAGAATTACGGCAGTTCTGAAGGCAAAAGAGGATCAAACCCGTTACTAGTAAGGTGTACCTAATAAAGTGGCCAGTGAGTGTATAACAATGTAAAATGTAATATTTTATAAAGTTGTTTTAAACAGCTAAGATAAATCTTTTATTAAAAGAAATGAGATTTATACATTTAAAAAGATCTTACACATCAACACTAAATTGTAATAATTGAATGCATACTAATTTAACTGCTTCAGATAATTATCACTCATTATAATTGCTCCCATGTTGATTTGTGTTAATATAACATAATTTGTCCCCCTTCAAATGAATTCTTGTTTTTAAAATCATCAGATGTCGTGAGAAGATTCTTCTTATCAGCCATTCTAACAGTAAACTTTGTGGAAAGCAAGGGTTTTGGAGCACTCAACCGTGGCCTGAGCATTTCACTAGTGCATGGAGAAAACAAACCAGTGTCACCAATGTCACGGATGTTCATCCTGTCTGCTGCGCTCAGTGTGGCCCTTTCTCATCTAACCTGGGGTCAAAACTGCTCAGATCACTGCAAAGCATGTGGAGGGCCAGAGAACAACCAGTGTCTTCAGTGCCAAACCGGATTCATCCTGCATGACAACCGGTGTGTGGGTGAGTGAGATAAACACACTGCACTCTTAAAGGAACAGTTCACCCAAAGCTGAAAATTCTGTCATCATTTACTTGTCACAAACCTGTTTAAGAAGATATTTAGATTAATGCTGAAAACCTGTAACCACTGATTTCTATTGTATTTTTCCTTACTATAGAAGTCAGTGGTTACAGGTTTTTAACATTTTTCAAAATATCATCATTTGTGTAAAGAAAAAACTTACATACTCACATTGACAGCCTGTGTGTGGGTGAGTGAGATGAACACACTGCACACTTAAAGGGACAGTTCACCCAAAACTGAAAATTCTGTCATCATTTACTTGTCACAAACCTGTTTAAGTTTCTTTCTTCTGTCGAACACAAAAAGAAATATTTTGAAAAATGCCGAAAACCTGTAACCATTGACTTCTATTGGATTTTCTCCCTACTATGGATGTACAGTAAATGGTTACAGGTTTTACATTTTTTTTCAAAGTATCATTTTTTGTGTACAGAATAAAACTTACATACTTACATAGACAGCCTTTGTGTGGGTGAGATAGATGAACACATTGCACACTTAAAGTGACAGTTTACCCCAAACTGAAAGTTCTGTCCTTTTCTCTCATCATTTACTTGTCACAAATTTAAGTTTCTTTCTTCTGTCAAACACAAAAGAAGATATTTTGAAAAATGCTGAAAACCTGTAACCATTGACTTCTATTGTATTTTTGTTCTACTATAGAACTCAATGGTTACATCCTTTGCGTTCTACAGAAAAACTTACACACTCACATAGAGAGCCTGTGTGTGGGTGAGTGAGATGAACACACTGCACACTTAAAGTGACAGTTCACCCAAAACTAATCTTTACTCATCATTGGCTTGACTGTTTTAGTTTCTTTAGTGTCTTTTTTTATCGAACACAAAAGAAGATATTTTGAAAAATGCTGAAAACCTGTAACCAATGACTTCCGTTTTTTTTTTTTCGTACTATGCAAGTCAATGGTTACAGGTTTCTAACATTTTTCAAAATATCATCTTTTGTGTTCTACAAAAATAAGGAACTCCTAAATAGTGAGTGAATCTTCATTTTTGGGTGAACTATCCCTATATTCATTCATTCATTCATTTTCTTGTCGGCTTAGTCCCTTTATTAATCTGGGGTCGCCACAGCAGAATGAACTGCCCACTTATCCAGCAAGTTTTTACGCAGCGGATGCCCTTCCAGCCACAACCCATCTCTGGGAAACATCCACACACACATTCACACACACACTCATACACTACAGACAATTTAGCCTACCCAATTCACCTGTACTGCATGTCTTTGGACTGTGGGGGAAACCGGAGCACCCGGAGGAAACCCACGCGAAGGCAGGGAGAACATGCAAACTCCACACAGAAACGCCAACTGAGCCAAGGTTCAAACCAGCGACCCAGCGACCTTCTTGCTGTGAGGCGAAAGCACTACCTACTGCACCACTGCCTCGCCTATCCCTATATAGTTCACCTAAAATCTTAACTTAGTGACATCCATTAGACATCCACACATTGACACCCATTTGACCGGCAAAACAACAACGCAAAAGTATTATAATATAAGAAAAGTTTAATTCATCTGATTTATTCATCTTCAAATCCAAATTTACTCTGGATTTTGTATTCCAACAATGCATGTAAACTTCCTTGACGTTTTTGATGCCAATGTTAGATGTCAGTTTGATGTCTATTTGTCATAAAGTCAATTTCCACCAAATCGATCTGCCGATTTTGACATGTTTTTTATGTCGTTTTGACATGAAGATGCGCGCTGGGTTTGACCATTAAAGTTTAAA
Source organism: Danio rerio (assembly GCF_052040795.2). Classification (NCBI taxonomy): domain Eukaryota; kingdom Metazoa; phylum Chordata; class Actinopteri; order Cypriniformes; family Danionidae; genus Danio; species Danio rerio. Next base: position 40,188,807 of record NC_141031.1, read on the forward strand.
AAGGGTCAAATGTCTTTATACAAAGCATAAGACATTTCATAATAACAACACGCACACACAAACACACAGTCTGACCAAATCAGCAGCAGATCAACAACAACAAGCCAAGCACAACAGACAATGAACTGTACTCGGGACTGTATTTGCATTTGTGGTGGATGTATTTTGGGATTTGTTTATCGGTGTATCAGATTTCATATTTGTTTGTGAATGATACTGCAATGGTGTACTACATATGCAAACATCATTGTAATGTCTTTACAAACATTGCCACCCAACTTGATCAAACTGTACATGCATGTGCTAAAGAAATAAAATGTGTTTGGTTGAACAATTTATGGATGTTGTCTGGGGCCAAAACATGCACAGTTTGGTTTTGTCAACACTTCCGCAAGCGAATGATATTGCTGCATTTGCCATCATCTTACAGTACATTTTATGAATCAGCAAGGCTCACACTTTCAGCTAAAATGTAACTTCACAGTTATTAAATGTCCTGAGGCTGAGTAAATGAACAGCGAGTGTTCACCGAATGCTCCATTTTAGTCTGAAGTTGACTTTTACTCCTTTCCCCTGACAGACATTGACGAATGCGGGACTGATCTGGATCAATGTCCTCACAACACATACTGCTTCAACACACGGGGCTCTTATGAATGCAAAGGTCAGTGTAATTTACTGTGTGCTCAGTGTTGTTATTTCATTAACAGTAGCACACTGTACAAATACCCTTCTAATGCTTATCTATTTCTGATATGCTTTATTATTTGTCAGGCTGTGATAAGGCTTGTGTTGGCTGTATGGGTGGAGGAGCCGCTCGCTGTAAGAAATGTGCTCCTGGTTACAGATCATCAGGCCTGAGATGCATGGGTGAGTTATAGCGAAGTCAATGTCAAGCAAATCAGCAGATACGAATGATTTCTGAACGATCATGGGACATCACAGATATCAATATTTTATCAATTTATGAAAAATGTATCACTTTCTGCCAATCTGATATTAGGCATGGTTATATTTACTGTATACATATATATATATATATATATATATATATATATATATATATATATATATATATATATATATACTGTATATATATATGTGTGTGTGTGTGTGTGTGTGTGTGTGTGTGTGTGTGTACGCAAACACACACACAGTATAAAGAGAGATAAAGAGTGCATCTGGAAAGGGTTCATAGTTTTGTCCTTAAAATGGTGTTTAAAAATAACTGCTTTTATTCTTGCCGAAATAAAACAAGTAAGACTTTTTCCAGAAGAAAAAATATTATTAGACCTGCTGTGAAAATTTCCTTGCTCTGGTAAAACGTAATTTGGGAAATATTTAAAAAAGAAAAAAAAAATCAAAGGGGGGCTAATAATTCTGACTTCAACCGTATATAATCCCTGGCCACTTTATTAGGTACATGAGGGGTTAGACCCCCTTTTGCCGTCAGAACTGCCTTCGTCCTTCGTGGCATAGACTTAACAAGGTACTGGAAAATTCCTCAGATTTTGGTCCATATTGACACAATAGCGTTACACAATTGCTGCAGACTTGTCCGCAAATCTCCCATTCCACCACATCCCAAAGGTGCTCTATTGGATTGAGATCTGGTGACTGGGGGCCATTTGAGTACAGTAAACTCATTGTCATGTTCAAAAAATCAGTCTAAGATGATTTGCACTTCATGACTTGGCACTTTATTCTGCTGAGAAGTGGCCATCAGAGGATGGGTACAATGGTCATAAAGGGATATACATGATCAGCAACAATACTCTAGGCTGTGGTGTTGACACGATGCTCAAGTGGTACTAAAGTGTGCCAAGAAAATATCCCCCACACTATTACATTACCAATAGCCTGAACTGTTAATACAAGGCTGGATGGATCCATGCTTTCATGTTGTTGACGCCAAATTCTGACCCCACTATTCATTACTATGCAGCAACATATGTATATGGGATTTATATATATGGGATTTATATATATATATATATATATATATATATATATATATATATATATATATATATATATATATATATATATATATATATATATATATATATGGGATTTATTAAACACAGTAATGTTGTGTTATTAAATGAATGCATTAATTAATTAATTAATTCATTAATGCATTCATGAAATAACAAAATATTTCTGTATTTATCAATTCCCAGGTTTTTACTATATATTTATACTTTCGATTTAGTTAATTAACAGAGTTTTTATACAGATTATTTTTGTTAGTTATTTGAATGTTGTTGGTCTGATTGAACAAGTTATCAACATAAAACAAAATAAGCCTTACAATATAATGAAATTATAGGAATATAACTCTAAATATATTACAGTATACAGAATAGTATACAATAAAGTTGAGCAAAACCATTTGCTGGGATACTCAAGAATGTATCCATCACCAACAAGAGATTTTTTTGAGGTGTTGCTTAAATTGGGTGTGAAAACTGCTTTAAAAAGAGTGACGCAACAATGATGCACTATATTTTTAAGTAAATCTAGCATTTTTTTAGTGTAAAAAATATGAACTACAATAATATACAGATCATAAAAATTTGCCTCTGTGAGCTTTAAGGAACAGTTCACCCAAAAATTGAAAGTCTGTCATTAAAAGTCTTTACTCATCCTTCACTTGTTCCAAACCTGTTGTGATTCTTTTTTCTGTTGAACACAAAGGCAGATATACTGAAATATGCTGAGTATATAAAATACCTGTATCTACTTTTTAGCAATTGTATTTCTTATATATGACAGTGGATGTAAGGGTTCCGGCAACCAGCATTCTTCAAAATATCTTATTTTGAGTTCATCAGAAGAAAGTAACTCATAAAGCTTTAAAACCATGTGAGGGAAAGTAAATAATGAAGTCATTCTCATTTTTGGCTGAACTATCCCTTTAGCAGACTTCTTTCAATCATTAAAATAAGCATGACAAAGTTTGAACTAAGTGAGTGAATACTGCAATGAATTGAGTGAATACTGCAATGTTTTGTAAAAGTTGTTGCATTAGACTTCAGAGATGTGTGATAATGTTGTTTGTGAAGGACGATGTGGATATACAGATACAATCTAACTGTATAAATCATGTTAAAGATGTTTATGAACAGTAGTGTTGTGGTTCGGTTGGAGAAAGTATGATATTCATCTCTGGAGTGTGAAACTCTGCAGGCTATGGAAATGAGGAAGTTCAGGTGTGTGTGTTCCAGCTTATGTGAAAACAAACCTTTGCATTGTGTTTTTGACAGTTAAGAAAAGAATCGGATCAAAAACAAATTTTGTAAACACAAAACATGATAATCATCACCGCTGTTGATGTAAAAGTAAAATAAATAAATATTAATATTTCAAAAAGTATTTATTATTCAAATTTATGTGCTTGAAAAATTCTGACTTAAAGTTTGTTTAAATGTAAATAAACAGGGTTTTCACGGGGGCTCAAAATAGTCTTAAAATGTCTTAAACCTCAAAAGTTAAATTTTAGTCCTTAAAATGTCTTAAATCTACTGAAATGTTGTGTTGTAGGTCTTAAATATTTTATTACAGGTTTTAATTTTCCTTTGTTCATGGATAGCTACCCAATCTGGCCATCAACACCCATACAACCCCCAGCAATCCCTATCTCAATGAAACCTTTAACTTTTTATTTAAAAATAGCATTTAATTTCTTTCCTTACAGTAACATTTGCTTTAAAGTTCTCCATTTATTTACTGCTGAGGATACTGACCTGACCTATATATTTATTATTATTATTAAATTATTATTATTGTAGACTGAAGCATTGACAGCTATGTTTTGTTCTATTCTTGGTAAGGGTTATAGGGTTTGTGAATGGATATATTTTTCATTCATTCATTTTCTTTTCGGCTTAGTTCCTTTATTAATTAAGGGGTCGCCACAGTGGAATGAACCGCCAACTTATCCAGCATATGTTTTACGCAGCAGAAGCCCTTCCAGCTGCAACTCATCACTGGGAAACAATGAATATATTTAAAATAAAAAAAATAAAAAATAAAATAAATAAATATATATATATATATATATATATGTATATATATATATATATATATATATATATATATGTATATATATATATATATATATATATATATATATATATATATATATATATATATATATATATATATATATATATATTCACACTAAATTATTATTATAGTATTATTAAATGTATTCAATTTTAATCATTTTTGATAGGGCAAGTGAAAATCTTTGCTAACTGGGATATTCAAAAAATTCCTTATCATTTAGCCCTGCACAAATCTAAAATTTCATTCATAATGTCTTAAAAAAACATGTCCTAAAAAGTGTTAAATTTATCTTGGTGAAACCTGCAGAGAAAAGCTGAGAAATATTATTTCTTCTCCACAATGATGCCTTTTGTAGCCTGTCTCATTTCTGGTCAAAATAAATAAATAAAAAACAATCTTGTTGGAATAATTAAAATGACTTTATATTACTTTTTTATAATTTTTGGTCTTATATAAAATTGAACGTCCTTCTTTTAAAAATCCAAAGCACAATCAGTTTGTTTTGGCTTATGTAGAAAGCTAACAACAATCTATCCTTGTTTTTCAGTGTGGTTATCTGCTGCTTTAATTTTTTTTTCATAAGTTTGTAAAATGATCTAAGACTGGATCTTTTCAGTAACGACACAAATGAGACTTCTGTATGAAATGGCACCACCTTGTGTCCGAGTGTCATATAGCAAGAATGTTTTTATTAATTCATTTTCTTTTTGGCTTATTTCCTTTATTAATCTGGGGTTGCCACAGCGGAATGACCCGACAACTTATCCAGCACATTTTTTTTATGCTGCGAATGCACTTCCACCCTTAACCCATCACTGGGAAACATTCATTCACCCTCATTCAATACAGACAATTTAGCTTACCTGATTCATCTGTACCACGTCTTTGGACTTGTGGGGGAATCCGGAGCACCCAGAGGAAACCCACGCGAACATAGGGAGAACATGCAAACTCCACACAGAAATGCCAACTGACCCAGCCAAGGCTAGAACCAGTGACTTTCTTGCTGTGAGGGGACAGCACTACCTACTATTTTTGATCAGTGGTCTCAAACTCAATTCCTGGAGGTCTGCAGCTCTGCATAGTTTAGCTCCAACCCTCCAATTCACACCTGCTTAATAGTCATTCATTCATTTTCTTTTCAGCTTAGACCTTTTATTAATCCGGGGTTGCCACAGCGGAATGAACCGCCAACTCATCTTTCACGTTTTTACAAAGCGGATCCCCTTTCAGCCGCAACCCATCACTGGGAAACATCCATACACACTCATTCACACTTATACACTATGGACAATTTAGCTTACCCTATTCACCTGTACTGCATGTCTTTGGACTGTAGGGGAAACCGGAGTACCCGGAGGAAACCCACATGAATGCAGGGAGAACATGCAAACTCCACACAGAAACACCAAATGACCCAGCCGAGGCTTGAACCAGCGACCTTCTTGCTGTGAGGCGACAGCACTACCTACTGCGCAACTGCGTCACCCTGCTTAATAGTCTCTAGTAGTTTTGAACACCGTTTTACCAGCGTGGACCACACCACACTTTGAGCTAGACTTTATTGTCGGAATGAAAGGGATGGTAAGGGAACAGTGGGATGAAGGGGAAGGGAAGTAAGAGGATAAATAATGAACAGGTAGGTAGGTTGATTGGGCATCCTACGATGATGCCCAGAGACTCAGAGTGGGGGTACCACCTCTGTAATATTTTGGTAAAGTGTTTGGACCCCCAGATTCAACCAAGAAGTGAAGAGAGAGTTATAGGATTGTAAATGGGAAGCGAGGAAATAAAGAGAGGCAGGGTGTTAGAGAGATTACATTTATATGTATATTGGGTGGCACAGTGGTTCAGTGGTTAGCTTTGTCGCCTTACAGCAAAAAGGTCGCTGGTTCCAGTCCTGTCTGGGTCAGTTGCCATTTTTGTGTAGACTTTGCATTTTCTCCCCGTGTTGGCGTGGGCTTCCTCCGGGAGCTCCTATTTCCCCCACAAGTCCAACGACATGCGCTATAGGTGAATTGAATAAACTTAATAAACTATAGTGTGTGTATGAATCTGAGTGTGTATGGGTGCTTCCCAGTACTAGACTGCGGCTGGGTGGGCATTCACTGTGTAAAACATATGGATAAGTTGGAGGTTTATTCCGCTGTGGAGACCCCTGATGAATAAAGGGACTAAGCTGAAGGAAAATTAAATAAATGAATGAAAAAAGAAATTGCTATTTAATAAAAAATTATATTATTATTATATATTGATTATTTAGTTTGTTATTTTCGATTTATTTAGCTATATTATTGTCATTTATTTCACTGCATTTTGATTAATACTTCATAGAATTTCATGCACATTGTTATCTTTTCATTTTAAATTCATATGGCCTCAAGAGCCCAATATTTTCTGGTTTGGAGACGCAGTTTCTCTTGATGTGTTACAATAGCAGTGAAAAGCAGTTTGTTTGTTTGTTGTGTGTAATCTGTCGATCTGTTCTGCTTCTTCACTTTGCATGATGTTGTGTTTGTCCTGCAGATGTAGATGAGTGCGGTGAGGAGGTTTTAGCCTGCGCTGGACTCAATGTGTTCTGTGTGAATACTGAAGGCTCTTTCCACTGTCAGTGTGCGGAGGGATTCACTCGCAGAGAGCAGAACTGTGAGAGACAACAGACCTCAGGTGAACTGCACAGAAGGTTCAATGACATGTATTTGAAGTCTGAATTATTAGCTCTCCTGATGAATGTCAAATTTTAAAATATTTTTCCCCGTGTTTTGTTTAACAGAGAGATTTTTTCAACACATTTCTAAACATCATCGTTTTAATAACTAATAATACTTAACACATTTCTACATAATAATAACTGATTTCTAATAACTGATTTATTTTATCTTTGCCATGACGACAGTATATAATATTTGACTAGATATTTTTTCAAGAAAAGTTTTCAGCTTGTAAAAGGCTTTAAAGGCTTAACTAGGTTAATTAAATAAAATCACTTTTTTTGTCACATTATCAGCAGCACGTGTGCTATGATGAGTGAAAAGCTTAAGTTGTGCGCCCATAGCTCTCAAAGTTTGTTGTCCAGTGACTGAACGTTAGCCAGCAGAATGGTGGGAAGCGCAGGTCGAAATTTACGGTGTCTTATTCTTACATGGACGCCGGCTCTCTTTCCTCTTTTCCGGCTGTTTCCGTCGTCGCTTCAGTTGTGTGACCCAGACAAAGGGCTCTGTTGATGTGTTTATAAACAGAGCGTCGTTAAAGAACTCAAAGTCCGGTCTTCAATGTGCAACGAGGGAGCCAATTTCCCGAAGTGTGTATCTGTCGTAGATAATGAGAGTGTGTACATCCAGCATGAAAAATGACAAAAATACAAGCAGGGCTGGAGTGGGACTCCTTTCCAGCCCTGGAGTTTCAAGCATTAGACCGGCCCACCTCAGGTCACGACTGACTGTATTAAAATAAGGTCATTTCCAATTCAGTTTCTAATTACACTATCACTCCTTTTTCAAGAAAACAGCTGCTTTAGAACCTCAAATGTTCAACAACCTTACAGTTTTACATGTCTTAACAATAAAAATGAAAAAAAAAAACTCACTCAGGTGAGGAACGAACACGTATCGACGACATTGAAACGCAACGTGCTGACCACTGGACCACAATGGCGCTGTTATATACCTGAGGCCGGAATGTTAGTTAGATTATCATTACCCTGCAGGCTACATTTTGCTCATGGGGCTGTGGGACAATAGATAAGAAGAGCGGAGCTGCGGCAAAATAATGAATAAAAAAGGTGAGGCTATGGTCAAATAAATAAATAAATGAAAAAAAAGTGTGACTGCTGAGAGTGAAAGCAGCTAGAAACGGCGGCTCTCACAGCCAAAAAACGGACCGGCCCACCGGGAATTCTCCCGGTCCTCCCGATTAGCCAATCCGGGCCTGAATACAAGATAAACACACAAAACACTACAAAGTTTGCTGGGTGCTCGCAACACGGCGGCCATGCTCGGCGCCATCTTGATGACGTTATCATCATTGTAATTAGATCAACTAGGCTAGTTAGGGTAATTAGGCAATCATTGTATAGCAGTGCTTTGTTCTTTAGCCCATTTTAAAAAATGCTTTTATTTAGTTAAAAAAGTATTGTGTATTGTTTTTTGTTTCTTTTGATTTTTTTAAATCATTATTTGTTTTTAATTTTATTTAATATTTTTCCACAACATATTAATTTGCGTGTTTTATTATTTTGGGCCTGTGATTTTAAGTGTTATTGCTTGATTAGTTGCAGTTTTACGATCTACTGTACACTGAAAAAAATGATGTCTGCAAAATTGTCGCAAACACTATATGTTGAATTTAAATAAATAAATTACATTTAGTGATGTTAGGGTTAGGGTTAATTTGTTTGTTTAATTTCAGCCCAAATAAATTCTTTACAACCACTTACCTTATTAAAAAAAATTATAAATCCAAGAAATCATCTCTGAATCGTTTTTTTAAGTGGCAAACTATATTACGGGGAAGCATCCTATAAAAAAAGTTAATTTAATGGCAGTATTTCATTCAGAAGAAAAAATTTTAAGGTATTTGGCGGAAATAATATTTATATACACACAAATATATATTCATCCATTCATTAATTCATCTTCTTTTGGGGTTAGTCCCTTCATTAATCAGGGGTCACCACAGTGGAATGAACTGCCAACTTATCCAGCACATGTTATTACGCAGCAGATGCCCTGAACCCAGCACTGGGAAACACCCATACACTTTTGCATTCACACACATACACTACGGACAATTTCGCTTATTAAATTTAACTTATTTCATTCACCTATAGCGCATGTCTTTGGACTGTGGGGCAAACCAGAGCACCCGGAGGAAACCCACGCCAACATGGGGAGAACAAGCAAACCACACAGACATGACAACTGACCCAGCTGGGGTTCGAACCAGCATATATATATATATATATATATATATATATATATATATATATATATATATAATTATTATTATTATTAGTAGTAGTAGTACACTGTACACTGTAAAAAAAAAAAAACATCTGTGAATTAGCAGTTTTCTGTATTTTGTGATTCACGTTTAATTTTTTTAATTTTTATTATTTATGCTTTTGAATTGCATCATGGGACTTTGATCTTTTATCCAACAACTTTTAACATTGAACGGTTTGAAAAAGTGACATATTGACATTTTTAATAGTTTAAAGTGATATATTGCTGGGTTGGTGTTGTATTTTACGCGACAAAACTGCTGTAATAAACTGCAGGCACATTGCCTGTTATTTTACAGATTCATTTGTCTACATATTATTTCTTGGGCATTATTTTATTTCAAACTAGTAAAATGTCAATAAAAGTCACTTTGTTAAGCTGTTAAATTTTCAACATCAAAAGTCGACAGAGCAGAGATTAACATCCAACAACAGCAGCAGTAAGAGGGGTCTGGATGCAGACTTGGTGCAGTGCAATCTGAGCTGCATGCAATGCTTTTTAATGGGCTCACCTAACCCCACCCCTACCCCTCACAGTGACATCACTAGCTACATTGAGAGACTGAGAGATGCAATGTCAGCTCACACCATAAAAGCTGCATCCAGATTCTAACAAAGGTGTTGTGGTTAGTGTTAGTTTCAGCTAACAATAAAAGCCTGCTGTGTGCTGAAAACTCTGAATAGGATCTGTCCCAAAGGACTTATATTCCATTATTTTGTAACTCAATATATTGGGCTTTTTACATAATATGAGGACAATTACTCTTTTTGTGTTCAGAAGTTGCTAAACCCGTATTACCGGCTATTAACACAAAAAATAAGGTCATTAATTCACTTTCCTCTGGATACTTCATCAGTGCATGTTTCTCCAAAAAAAAAAAAAAACAAAGAAAAAAAAAATAAACTAAATTCAAATGTACAAAAATAGAATAGGCCTATTATTTTCTTGTATTTAAAAATGCATGTATAAAGAACGAAGTGATGTTTATTTATAAACTAATTTCGAGAGGATCACATGCTTATGATTGCTTGCAGCCGTTCCCGCATTATTCAATTTATGATTCACCAATCAGATGATTCCTAAGCCACTATAAATACTCTAAGTTCCATATCACAGCCATCTTCGTTTTGAAGAACCCCCCTTCCACCCCTACTCCTCCTTTCCTATATGGGTGGCATGGTGTCTCAGTGGTTAGCACTGTTGCCTTACAGCAAGAACGACACTGGTTCTAGTCCTTACCAAGCCAGCCGACATTTTTTTGTGGAGTTTACACATTCTCCCTGTGCTCAAGTGGGTGTCCCCTGGGTTCCCCGGTTTCCTTTCACCATCCAAAAACTTACAACTTAAGATAATTGACTAATCCAAATCGGCACTATAAATATGCTCCTAGTAAGTCGTTATCTCTTAAGAGCAATCACTATCTGTTCATTAGCTAGTACAGCATGGGAGTTCTCGAGATCTACCTGAGCTCAAACTCTCCTCTCACCTTGCAATCGAGAGGGATCTTATGAGCTCAGGGCTCTCTCCCGGGACACCATGCCAAACAAGTTTTATAGTCAATCATCAGCTAAGTGTGAACTCTTGAAATGGCCTTTATTTAATATTCAGTTGAAGTCAAAATGATTCGCCATCCCATGAATTTGGTTTCTTTTTGAAATATTTCCCAAGTGATGTTTAACAGAGCAAGAAAAATTTCAAAGTATTTCATCTATTATTTTTTTCTTCTAAAGAAAGTCTAGTTTGCTTTATGCTTTATTAATTAAAAGCAACTTTTAATTTTTAAATTTTAAGATCAATATTATTAGCCCCCTTAGGCAATATTTTTTGATTGTTTCCAGAACAAACCATCGTTATACAATGACTTGCCTAATTACTATAATCTGCCTAATTAACCTTTAAATGTCATTTTAAGCTGTATAGTAGTGTCTTAAACATATCTAGTCAAATATTATGTGCTGTCATCATGGCAAAGATAAAAGAAATAAGTTATTAGAAATGAATTATTAAAACTATTATGTTTACAAATATGCTGAAAAATGTTCCTTCTGTTAAACAGAAATTAGGGAACAAAATATACAGGAGAGCTAATAATAAAGGAGAGCTAATAATTCTGACTTTAGCTGTAGATAACATAGCACTGGAATTATACAACTGTAATGCATGTTTTTAATGTTTGTCTGTTTGCTCAGCGTCTGCAGAAAAGGGTCTGTTTGACGATATTCAGGAGGATGAGCTGATGGTCCTGCAGCAGATGTTTTTCGGGGTTGTGTTGTGTGCGCTAGCCACATTAGCGGCTAAAGGAGATCTGGTGTTCACCTCTATCTTCATGGGAGCGGCGGCGGCAATGGCTGGATACTGGCTGTCTGATAAGAGCGACAGGCTGATAGACACCTTCATGAAGGGCAGATAAAGACACAACAGCATTCAACCACTACAGAATGCTTTCAAGAAGGTTTCTTCAACGTTAACATTCATTCATTTTCCTTCGGCTTACGACTGATTTTTACTTCTGCGTTGAGTGATCAGTGTGACCCACTGTGCCTGCTTTGCGCATAGTAGCATGTATACTTCTGCGTGCTGTTTGTTTTGCTTTGCAATAACACTTGCAAAAATCTAGCAGGCTGTGGGTTTTCATGTTCTCTGTGTCGAGTTTTTCGTGGGTGTTTTGTTTTTTCTGAACGCTACCTTAATGTAAAAGTACTCACTCATTCAGAGATGGGAATCGGCATACTGCAACAACTTTAATCATAAGGTAAACACAAAACAAAAGTTTCCATCTGGAGCTCCTTCACGGGACACGACATTTGTAAACACTCGCTTCATGGGGCTCGCGTCTCTCAGCCCCACCCGTACTCGTCACTGCTACCAAACCGACCAATCACAGAGCTTTCGCTACGCATCGTTGGGACATGTAGTTACCTAGTTACATTTTTCGAGAGGTGCGCATCAGTGTTGTAGTCAGCCACGGCGAGGTCTATGCGAACTTGCGAAGGCTGCGCGGGAGCATACGCGTGTGGTTGGGGCAGAAGTATAAATCAACTTTTAGTCTCTATTTCAGAGGTTGACACAGCGAAATGAACCATTAACTATTCCAGCATATGTTTTATGCAGCGGAAGCCCTTCATGCTGCAACCCAGTACTGGGAAACACCCATACACTTTCATTCTCTCACACATAGACACTATGGTCAATTTAGTTTATTCAGTTAATTTATAGCACCTGGAGGAAACCCATATGAACAAGGGGAGAACTCCACATAGAAATGCCAACTGGTTCTGCCGGGACTTGAACCAGCAATCGTCTTGCTGTGGGGCGACAGTGCAAACCACTGAGCCACTCTGCCTCACCAACTTTAACATTTAAAGCCTATTTTATCTGAAACTCATTTGATCAGATTGTTTTCATTCTATGAACACAGTTGTGGTTGAATGCAATTGAACAACCCCGGAAAGGACAAAATCTGAAGTCACACATTTGAAATCAAGTGAAAACAGCCATCGTTTCATAAAACAAATGATTTGCAAATTTTAAATTACATAATGGACAGTAGCACATGGTGTGAAGTGGCTTATTGTCTGTTAGTTTGATAACAGGTGGCACGGTGGCTCAATGTTTTGCACTGTTGCCTCACAGCAAGAAGGTTGCTGGTTCGCATCCTGGCTGGGCTAGTTGGCATTTCTGTGTGGAGTTTGCATGTTCTCCCTGTGTTCATGTGGGTTTTCTCCAGTTTCCCCCCATAGTTCAAAGACGTGCTATAGGTGAATTAGGCGAACCCAGGCTCATTATTATTATTAAAAACGTACCCCTATATACATTTCTGGAGAGAGCCAAATATGTCCCAAGAGCTGTTTTTTTTTTCACAGTTTTTGTTTTAATGATTCCGCCAGAGGACGCTGTGTGCGCTTTTTCAGATCTCAAATTTCTCTTGCGAGTGCCATTCGCGCCTGTTCTTCTCGAGTAAATCTACCAGAGGCCGCTGTCGATTGACTGATTGACTGACCGACCAACCAATACCCTACAACCACCCCCCTCCCTAAGCCCAACCGATAGTGTTTTTGAAAAATCAATACAGAAAAAGAAAAGCTTCCGGATTTTGCCATCTTTTTAGATTTAACCACGGTCTCAACCTGTTATTTACGTATTTACTTTTATTGTTAGCTTTTGTCTTTGTCTTACCTGCTTTCTGAAACCGTTCTTCATGGGACTCGAACCCTTTTGTCGGTTTCAACTGGTAAGCGGTCAACTGGTAAGCGCAAAAAGGTAGCGTTTGTTTTAAAGATGAAATGGAGCCATATGTACCTCTGGCTTCATTACTCGCGATCTCCAGAAATGTATATGGGGTACGCTTTCAGAATGAGTCTATATTGAAATTGGGTAAGCTAAATTGGCCATAGAATATGAGTGTGTGTTTCCCAGTACTGGGTTGCGGCTGGAAGGGCATCAGCTGCATTAAACATAAGCTGGAATAGTTGGCCATTCATTCCCCTGTGGTGACCCCTGAAATAGAGACTAAGCCGAAGAAAATTAATGAATGAAATTGAAAGTAGACACCAAGAAGTGTGTCTTTCAGTTGACTAATATTAGCCTCATCTTATTCCACTCACTCATATCAGGTATCAGTTTTGGAGGAACATGAATGAAGCTTGAACTACTGTTTGTTCATCTGATGCCATTATAATTGTGCTTTGTGCTTTGTGTGTGTGTGTGTGTGTGTGTGTGTGTGTGTGTGTGTGTGTGTGTGTGTGTGTGTGTGTGTGTGTGTGTGTGTGTGTGTGTGTGTGTGTGTGTGTGTGTGTGTGTGTGTGTGTGTGTGTGTGTGTGTGTGTGTGTGTGTGTGTGTGTGTGTGTGTGTGTGTGTGTGTGTGTGTGTGTTCAAACTAACAATTGAGCTTACTAGCATTGTAAAAGTTATGAAATATGACATTTTTTGTGAAGTGCAAAGGAGAATTAAGGAATAATATTATGAATATTGTGGAAATTAGACAGTTCATTACAAAATTAGCACACCTTTTTGAAACGCTGATGAAGGAAAATACAGTACTAAAACACAGTAACAAGCTGTAAAGCTATATGGTGGAAAAATTACGTAATATAATACATTTTTTCTGCTGTCTATATTTGAAAATGACATCTATTCCTGTGATTGAAAACCTGTTTACGTGCACATTACTCCAGTTTTCAGTGTCACAAGATTTAATAGAAATTAAACTATGCTGACTTTCTCAAGAAATATTACTCAGTATTATATATTAAACACTTTGTTCTAAAGTAATTGACCTTACACTCATACATAAATATACACTGCCTGACAAAAGTCTTGTTATCAATCCCAGTTGAAAGAGCAACAAATAATAGCTTGACTTCTAGTTGATCATTTGGAAAAGTGGCAGAAGGTCGATTTTTCTGGTTGAACTGCATCAAATCATCACTAATACTACAGAAGTCTTATTGGAACCAGCATAAATCCAAGATTCTCACAGAAATCAGTCAAGTTTGGTGAAAGACAGATCATAGTTTGGGGTTACATTCAGTATGGCGGAGTGTGAGAGATCTGCAGAGTGGATGACAACATATACAGCCTGAGGTATTAAGACATTTGTGCTCCCCATTGCATTACAAACCACAGGAGAGGGCAAATACTAGAGCAGGATAGCACTCTTTTTCATTCTTCAGCCTCCTTATCAAAGTTCCTGAAGGCAAAGAAGGTCAAGGTGCTCCAGGATTGGCCAGCCCAGTCTCCAAACATGAACATTATTGAGCATCTATGCTCTAATTTACGGCAAGCTGTCATCCTAGCTCATCATTATACCATGGTGCAGAGCGAACATAAAATACAGAATGTGATTTCAACGGTGCACAGGTTTCCAGTGCAGAGTGAAGAGCAGAGACTGTCATCAAGGGAGTCAGATGAAGGTAGACCAAATATGGCACTTTCAGTGAGAGCAGAAACTTCTTGGTGATTAACTGATTTCCATTTACGTAATTTACACAATGTGCCACAGGTTTGCTTATAAATGATAGATCCAGATTGAAATAAATAGTCAAATGGTCTGATAACCCAAGATCTACAGGAGTTAGCAATGGGTTGAATGCATTACCAAGACCTATATTGCGAGTAGGGAAGTCCACCAGATGTTTTAAGTCAAAACATTCTAGTAAAGAAAGGAAGACGTTTGAAATTGCAGAGTTTTTGTCTATCTGGATGGTAAAATCCCCCAGGACAAGAGTTCTCTTATATTTGAGGGACAACATGGACAGTAGGTCAGCAAATTCAGACATAAAGGCTTTATTTGGCTTCTGATACCTGATGATCAACAAGAAGTCAAATTATTATTTTTTGTTCCTAATACTTGAGTGCAGCTTATTTATAAACTCATTTTGAGTACAACCGGTCCCGCATTAGCTAATGCATGATCCACCAATCCCTCCTTCCACCCCTGTTCCTCCCCCTTTTCCCTTGACAGGGCAACAGTGTGATTTGCACTGTTGCCTTACAGCAGGAATGTTACTATAGGTCAAGTCTTTACCTAGCCAGGTAGACATTTCTGTGTAGAGTTTACATGTTCTGCCAGTGCTTGCGTGGGTTTCCCCTGTGCTCCTCTGGTTTCTCCCACAGGCACGGCATGTGACATAAGTAAATTGACCAAACCAAATCAACACCATAGAAGAGCACTTAATCAGTAGTACATCTGTCCACAGTAATTCCTTATTGCTATTTGCCATAACAAGCAGGGGAGTTCTCGAGACCTACCTGAGCTCAAACTCTCCTGGAGGGAGCCCCAAGCTCGAGGATCTCATGAGCTCAGGGCTTTTTCCCAGGACAGCATGCCAAACACGCTCTATAATCATCAGCTATGTGTGAATTCTTGAAATAGGCGACAAGACTTCTGTCAGGTGTACTGTATATATTAATATCATAAGTAAAAAAATTAAAAAACTGAGCTGAAACTTTTGAACGGTGCATCTTACATAAGATCTATTGTTATGGGGACTCTGTTAATTTTTTTTAATTTTTTTTTACGAATAAACTTTTTACAAAAAATGAAACACCAAATCTCTGAAAGAAAGTCACTTTTATTTAATGATATAAACAAGCCGACTGACACTCAAGAATAGTTGGGGGTTACAACACATACAATAGCAAATATCAGGGAGTTCGAGGGTTTAAAAACATCGAACATGACACAGATTTCACACCGAACACCCCAGTCGACTTTTTCTGCAACACACACACACACACTCATACACACAGCATTCACACCCTGAAACAATCCTGTTTGCATACACAGACACAGTCATGCAAGCATATCCCACACTCTTAGCGTCTCAGATCTGCACACCCAAAACATGCAAACGCTTTTCATTTTGTTGCACGGGCAAAACAAATAAATAAATAAATAAAATCCACTGGCAGTGGGCAGGAAGATGTGGGCGAGGACACATCATATACTCAAAACACAGTACACACCATCATAATGTCAACGCTTGTCCTCCGTGATGCACACGTACACACAGAGTCATTCAGCATGCGGACACACACATTGGAAGTGTTTGCACTGCTGTACAGAAATAAAAAGAACTAATATATCATGTACAAATCTTACAGTCCCAAAAAAAAGTCACATAAATAATAACAATAAATATCTTAAAAAAGTAAAAACTAAAAAAAGAACTATACTATTTCTTTTCTGGCATTTGTCACAGTGGTTTGTATCATCATCCAGAGGTTTGCATTTTTTTTTTTTAGGACATCGTGAAATTAAAGAAACGATGCACACGACAACTATAAATAATATAAATATAGAGAGAAATCTTTTCCTTCTCTTTATGTTGGACCTCGAACTAGAGATCGCTTCGATTTAAAGACTTCCTTTCAATATTATTGATTTCTGCGTAGAGATTTCATTTTCACCACAGCCCAGAGTTGGCACATAATGTACATAATCATGCATCATCACCACATAAGTCAACATTTCTCTTATTATTTTTTTTTTTCATCCTGTATTACTTTGTTCTGTATAATATATCTCTTCCCAAGGCAGGAGAATCATCCTCCTACTTCAAGTATTCAATAGTAAAAGGTCCTGAAGGTGGAGGACTGCAGAATGTCTCCCAAAAGGTCAAGTTTGACGTCTTTATGTATTTCTTTTCCCTTTTTTTTTGTCCTCTTGCTTTGCCTTATAATACAATTACAGACTTGCACAACAGACAGACAGACATAAATAGTAGAATATCAGATCAGACACTCCACTGTTGATTGAAACTGGACTCAGAAACATCCAAGATGATTTTTACATGTTGTGTGGACAGATTCAGGATGTGTGTTCCTTAATAGATACAGGTTCAGGAAAGCAACATAGGAGTAAGTGACAATGACTGAAAACTACTTGTTCATTGTGACACGTCATTGTGAGTATGTCCAGCTTGTTATCACTCGATTGAATGGGAGTTATCAGTGGTTATCAGCTGATAGATGATAATATTAATATGATAATTCCTTATAGCACTTTTCTGGACACTGAACATCTTTCTGGACACATGGAAGCACTTTACACATTTTTGGAGGAAATTTCCTCATCCACTTGGATGACGTGATGGCAGACATTATTGTGCCACACACCAGCTGATTGGTGGAGAGGAGACAGAGTGAGGGAGCCAATTATGATATAGGGATTATTAGGAGGCCATGATGGACAAGAGGCCAGTGGGGAAATCTGACCAGGATGCCGGGGAGAAATCCCTACCTTATTTCGAAGGACATCCTGGAGTTTTTAATGACCATCGGGACTCCAGTAAGACGTTTCCACTGAAAGATGTCGTTCACTGACAGTATAGTGTCCCCTTAACTATACTGGGGCATTATGACTCACACAGACTGCAGGTTGAGCACCCTCTGCTGGACACCACTTCCTGCAGCAACCTAGCTTTCCCATGTGGTCTCCTATCTAGGTACTGACCAGGTGCAGCCCTGCTTAGCTTCAGTGGGCGACCATATGAGACTCGCAGAGAGCCAGCTGTTAGCAATGATATGGGCCAGTAAGGGCCTCCTGCACCTACTGGTAGGCTCAGAAGGCTGTTATCATCCATCCACACGGTTAATCAGCTATACTATTAGAGAAGACTCCAGATTCAGATCTGTTTTTACATTACTTCGGCGGTTGGGGTTGGGGTAGATGTTGATAAAATACAATTAATTAGAAATTTAATAAATAATATAAATAATTCTCAAATATTAATTACAGTTGTAAGTGTTATCTATAGCTGATAAACCATGTGAAAGGATGATAACAGCCTTCTGAGTCTATTAGTAGGCGTAGAAGGCACCTACTGGCCCAAATCTATCAGCCGAAAATTACTGATAACGCCCTACCTGATAACATTTGAATCGACTGGACATATTCACAATGACCAAAAAGTTACATCCCAAAATGAAAATAAATGCAGTGTCAGAATTATGCTCTCCTTTTTGGCTCAGCAGTTATTCATTTTAAGGGCAATGCTCAAGTTGTGAGGAAGGAAAAAAATGAAACTGTGTAACTTTGGCTGTAATGACATTTTCCTCATCATCTGCTCACCATAATCTCATTTCAAACCCATACGAAATGTAGTGCTCAGAATAATAAATGAGAACATATTATATTATTAATATATCAGATTTGAAAGTAGTCGGCTCAAAATATTTGCTGAAACTCAAGCTTGCTTGCTTGATGCGTGAGAAGCAATGAGCTTCATTATTGTGTCACAAGGTTGGAGCTTACTCGAGAACCAATTACGTTTGCACCCATGATTATTATTATTTTTTATTTTATTTTCAAGTAGTGAGGTTTATTCATAAACTAGTTTCGAGAGGATCACGTGCTTATAATCAACACGGCTGGCTCCTTATCAGCTCCGTAATCAGCCCTATTAGATGATTACGGAAGCATTATAAATAACCTGAGTTTTTCACTCCAGTTATCTTCGTCTTGAAGCTCTCCCCCTTCCACCCCTACTTCCTCCCCCTTTTTTCTGATCTGGCGACACGGTGGCCCAGTGGCTAGCACTGTTGCCTCACAGCAAGAACATCGCCGGTCCAACCTATCGGGCCGGTTGGTGTTTCTGTGCGGAGTTTACATGTTCTTCCCGTGTTCGCGTGGGTTTCCCCCGGGTTCCCTGGTTTCCTCCCACCGTCCAAAAACATAAACCATAGCTAATCGACTAAAACAAATTATCACCCAATACAACCTTAGTTTACACTTCTCACGGTGACAAGCAGGGGAGTTCTCGAGACCTACCTGACCTCAAACTCCCCTCTTGCCCTTCTAACGGGAGGGAGCCCCAGGCTCGAGGATATATACAGCTTGCCTAATACGCTTTATTGATCATCAGCTAAGTGTGAACTCTTGAAAAGACATTTATTAATTTTCTTTTTAACTTACTCTTTTTATTAATCAGGTGTTGCCACAGCAGAATGAACCGCCAACTTATCCAGCATATGAATGCCCTTCCAGCTGCAACCCATCACAGGGAAAGTAAAGACATTTAATTAAATTCTAAATATTGGTACTCTGATGAACAAATTGTGTATGGTTCTGGATCAGCGTGAGTAAATGATGACAGAGTTTTTATTTTGGTCTGAACTAAGCATTAAAAGATGAATGTCATCATGATCCAAAGTCACACAATGCATTACAACTTTTGAGTGTTGCCATAACAAATAATTTCTGAACCCCAAAAGTACCAATAGTTGTGACACTTGAACGCAGTGAAAAGAATGCGAACACAGCCAAAGAATGATCTTCCAGAACACTTCGGAACAGAAGAGATTGAGGTTCTGGAATTGACATGAAGGTGCCTGAATAACAAGAATGAAAATGCAACATGGAAGCACAAACAGGTCATTTTAACAGTCTGATCTTGGCTATATTTTGAGTTTTGCCAATCTGAGAAACTGTGAACTTCACAACTATGGACAAAAGCAGTGAAATAGAGTATAAGACAATGGAAAAACAAGTGTTATCATCTCAGTGTAAGCTTGCACTTGAACTGTGTTGATGTTGAAGCAATAGTCCACCACACGCTGTAAAAATCAATGTTACTTTACTGAGTAGACCTGTTGGAACTGTTAAATTGATTTCATTTTTATAACTATGCAACTAATTCCTTTAGATGCATCGGGCTTACTCACTTTTTGGAGTCAACTAATTGGTTTTTATAGTGCAAAATGTTCATTTTTATTTTGGGAAAATGTGTCATTTCAAATCAGGGGTGCGTTTCCGAAAACCATCATTAGCCAACTAAGGTCGCAAGTTCCGTCGTTATAAACATACTTTGTTGATTGGCGTTTCCCTAATCCAACGTTTCAATGAACATTCACAAACTACGTCGCAAAATTGTATGCTTGCAACCACCTCAGGAGCTGTATTTAGAAACCTAGATCCTGGCTGTGTTCTATTCCCCATTACCCCCCCCCCCCCCCCCCATGCCCTATTTATTTAGAACTTTCTAACATTTAAAAAATAGAAAATAATTAAAGTCTTCTCTATTAGGTGTAATTTGCTTTCAAAGTATTTTTACACACTGAAAAAAAAAATCAGAAATGATTCCATGGATTTACTCAATTTTTTTTACGTTAAGTACCTGTAAACAATTTATTTGGGCTGAATTTAAACAAACAAATTAAGTAGAATTTGATTAAATTTTATTTGTTTGTTTAAATTCAACACAAATTAATTGTTTGCCACAATTTTGCAGACATCTTTTTTTTCAGTGCAGATCAGTTTTAGCGGTCTTCATGTTTACAATTGTGCTCCCTTCGCAGTGCACTTTGAAAACATTGATGTCACTTTGAACACAGCTGTGGCTCATGACGAAAACTATAGGTGACCTATTATTTAAAAGCTAAATTTACGTTTCGTCTCCAAAGCTTGTAAAAACAAACAAACAAACAAACAAACAAACAAACAAACAAACAAACAAACAAACAACAACAACACAGCATATGTTAATGCTTTTAATTTTTGGTAGATTATTTATCTGTACTGTATATGACATGGGTCTGTTGGTTAGAGCATTTCTGCAGAGGTTTACATGTGTCAATTTGTCAAATCAGACTTTAACAATAAACTAAATAAATCAACAAAATCCTACTTAATAATAATAATAATAATCATCATTAGTATTATTAATATTATTATTAAAATAGGATTTTTTTCATTTCCTAATAATAATAAATATTAAATTCCATTTCTTAATAAATCACCTCATTATTTATTTATTTATATGATTTATATGATATTAGAATAGGTGTTTGCTTTTGTAAGTGATTCTGTGTTTTAGAATAGAATATTTAATGTTCTCAATAATATTTGTAAAGGAATCACTGGTCTTATATGAGCCATATATTTCAATTAATATGAAAAGTGAGTGCATGTTTTTACCAAAACTAATATTGGGTTTTATTTTAATGTGTGTGTGTAAAACAATATAATTTGCACAAAGAGATTATAGAGTTCTTCTCTAAAGAAGTTGTTACTCCACTCCGTTTAGAGCATCGTTATGGGCGTTTTACATTATAACTAACATGGTACAAACGATTCGCAACAGAGGAAATCCGGATTTTGCGAAACACTCATCACTACATCGTTCTTTTTTTTCGTGCGTTGTTTGGGAAACGCACCCCTGTATGACAATCTTACATTCTTCTGTGGAACACAAAGATGTTTTGAAGAATGCTGGTAACCAGACAGTTTTTGTTCCCATTGATTTATATTATATTGTTTGACCATACAGTGGAAGCCAGTGGAAAGCAAAACAGCTTATGTTCATTTAATTACAATAAATAAAAAGAAATACTGGTAACCAAATAGCTTGATTTCCATTACATATATTTTTGTCCATTAAGTGATTTACTGTTCCACAAAACAAAATTAGTCTTACAACTTTGGAATGACTTGAGTGTGATAAAATCATGGAACAATTCATTTTTTTGGGGGGGTGAACTACTCTTTTACAGTGCGTTCATGCAGAAAATGTGAACGCATCTTTAAGGCTTGTGCACATCGGGTCGATTTTAACTTTTGCTTATCGACAACATTTTTCAGCATTCATACCCAAGTGATTTTCACTATTAATGAAAAACATAAATGGTACACAAGGTGTCGATGTGCAGCATAATGCTTTAGATCTTTGATTGTAGCACACTTTCAAGCTTTTACCTATCATTTTTTTCTAACATGTATTCATCACTTTTCCACTTCTGTTGAACCTCCTCCACTAAACCACACAAACACCTGCTCAAAAGTTTGCAGGATAAAGGTTACAAGCCATAAAAGAAAATGAACTTAAACTCACTATTGAATCCTAATCTGCAATTGCTTTTTGCTTGGCTAAACCGTTTTGTGCTTGAGCACCATTAAGCCATGTTTTACTGTAACTCCAGCAGCTTAAGGCACGTGAACAAGAGTTTTTAAAATAACACATTAAAGATAAATAAATGATTTTTTATTTATCTTTTATGCCTGATATTTTGCACACTGGTTTTCACTCTCACATTGGTGTTTTTTATTTAGTCATGAGGTGTTAAATTTAGTCATTTATCAACTGTTAAATGAAAAAACATCTACAACTTTTCCTGAATATGTGTATATTTATTTCTAGCATTGGTTTTCTTATAAAATTACAAAACACAAAAGATCTACGAGTATTTCTACCTTTAATTTCCATAGCGGACAAAATGACAGCATGGATTGCTTTGAATATGTGTGTCTCTGATGCCTAGCAACTTCCTGCAAACTGATAGAAAGGCAAAACTTTACTTCAGAATAGCCTTTCAAAACCACATTTTTAGTCCCATATAAAATAAGTGCATTCTCAAAGCATGTAAGCAAGCACGTGTAATAAAACAAAAAGAGTCAAAGGCAGACAATATTTGCCCTTTAAGATTGCAGATGTGTTTGTAAAGAATTATTATTTTACATTAGATTTCCACCTACAAAAAAGTAGAACTAAAGAGAGCTGACAGAATCAATGCTTGAATGAGCAAAGACTGATTCATTGAAGAGGTCGAGCTATGTGAACTTTTCCTAAATATGTGTATATTTATTTCTAACATTGTTTTTCTAATAAAATTAAAAACACGAAACATCTATGAGTATTTCTATCTTTAATTACCATAGTGAACAAAATTACCACATTTTAGAGTCTGCTACTTTTCCCCATGACTTTGAACATGCGTGTCTCTGAAGCTATATTACCAAAAAGATAATTTTTTTAAGCTAATGACTTTATAAAATATGATGTAACAATATGACATATTCTCAATGGTGTAAAGTAACAAATTACTTAATTGACTTTTTCTCAGGAATTGTAATTTACTAAGTAGTTTTAAAAATGTGTACTTTTACTTTCCCTTGAGTACATTTTTAGTGCACTATCGGTACTTTTACTCCACTACTTTCCTTTAACCTGCAGTCGCTACTTTATTTTTCTTGTCTATGGGGATTGGCTGAGTAGTCTTGTGATTCCTGACCACTCAAATTGTACATAGAAGGAAAATTGCATCATAATGAACTACCTTAAGACATGAGTGATTTATAAGTGCAAACTGTTTGGAAGCAATAAAAGGGTCCAAGAAAATGTCCAAAATCTTTACAAGCATTGTCCAAGAGTTTGTTTAGGTGCATGTCACTGATGAAAAGATCACAAATGTTTACTGTATAAAGACCAAAATGGCCTTAAGCACCCAGCAGGCACAAGTCAACATGACGTCAGATTGACGTTGTACCCCAACATCGCGGGGACGTTACATTTCATTTGGAAATGAAAACCAGGTTGACGTCAGAACCCAACGTCAATGTCCAACCTAAAATCAACCGAGAATCAATGTCTAATGATGTTACAGCTTGACGTTGTGTGGATGTTACCATTAAGACGTTGGATTTTGGTTGCAATACCTAACAAATAAATGTCAGTATTTGATGTCAATATGACTTTGGTTTGAGATGTTGGCTCGATGTTGGATTTTGGACACTTTCTAACACAACCTAAATCCCTAGACGCTGGCTAGACATCGAATTTTGCTCACCTGACATCCTAACCTAAATATAACCTAAATATTAACGGCTCATAACGTTGTGTGCCTGCTGGGCAATAACTAAATGCACTACAGAATGTTACGTTTACACACATCCTCAAATTATATGTAAATACCTAAGCTTTTTACATTGTAATACTCACTACTTACTACTCTTGAGTACTTTTGAAAGGGCTACTTTTATTCATACTTTCAGTAATATTTACATTAGATGCTTTTATATTACTTGCACTAGACTTTTAGGCAA
Organism: Danio rerio; assembly: GCF_052040795.2. Lineage (NCBI taxonomy): Eukaryota > Metazoa > Chordata > Actinopteri > Cypriniformes > Danionidae > Danio > Danio rerio. Next base: position 40,213,204 of record NC_141031.1, read on the forward strand.
GTAATGGGACTTTTACTTGAGTATGACTTTTCAGTACTCTTTCCACCATTGCGTATTATATGAGAATGGTCAGAATGACCTTATAGATGATTTCTGGTAGTTCCAGTGTTAAATGTTGCGATAAGCATGAGCAATAATTATCCCGATGTGCACAGGCCGTTACCCTCAAGTGCAAGTTTCAGTCCACTGCATTGCTAATCTCATTGCCATTTAAATACTTTATTTTTTTTCATTTTGTGAGGTGCAACATATAGTATACAACACTTCCTCGAGCTGAAGATCAAGAAACTAGATTTCACACATTTAATACATCCTGCAAAAGACCTCTTGGTTTGTTCCATTTTTTTTTTGTTTTGATTTTTTTGCATAGACCCCAGTGCCAAGATCTTGTAACGGGAGCACTGCAAAGGCCAAACAGACAATGACAACACACACGACTCAAACACGCCGGAAAATAAATTTCCTTCGATTTCTGACACAATAGTCTGACCACAGTAGACGCACTTTATTAAGCTAGTATTTCTCTATCTATATATATCTACTATCTATTTATAAATAGGCACTCGCCACCATATTGAGACGTTACGAGAAATCGGAGGTGACTCCGCCATTACCTGGTGGGACGGTTCGTTAAAGGAGGAAGGACAATCTCTTTGTGGGACACTCGGAGTGGAGTGGACTGGCCTTTCGTCAACAGACATCTTGATAAACTCATCCCTGCTACAACCTGCAGCGGTAGCCCAGGAACACATTGCAATGATCTGCCCTATGATGGTGTCATGGATGCATGGAGTGTTACGAATCAGCTAATGTACGAAATGCTTGTCGCCATGGCTGTCTCCATCTCTTTTGGGCCTGAGCACCAGTTGAAGCACCATTAGAAACGTTCCCTGTTGTGAGGGCTGGAGGTGCATAAGAGCTTGTATGCAAACCAGGCCTGATGGATTTGAGTGGAGCACAAGCAAAAAGAAAAGGGCAATTTGAGTTAGCATGGTGTGTGTTGATATAATGTGCGTTATAAGACAAAATTGAACTATGCATAGAGTAAACTACCTCGGAGGATCAACTGAGGTAAGACATGACAACTCTAGAAGGTCCGATATACACTAAAGTACCAACAATGGAGGCTAAATGTGGCACAGAATGACATGCATATTGTAGTGCATTCTCAAAGCATGTAAGTAAGCACATGTAATACAACAAAAAGTATCGAAGGCAGGCAGTATTTGCCCTTTACGATTGCAGATGTGTTTGTAAAAAAATGAGTATTTTACATTGGATTTCCACATATAAAAAAAGAAAATGAAGAAGGCTGACAGAATCAAGGCTTGAATGAGCGCAGACTGACTCATTGAAGAGGTGGAGCTAAATGAGAGTGGGCGGGGCAGTGTAGAGAAGAGGCGGACTCATGCACTGGAAACCAGGCAACAAGGAGCAGCTGCAGTTTCTCCAGTGTTGACTGAGCACGGAGAGTCGTCAAGGCAAATGTCTTAGAAAAAGATCTGCACTTGAAAGTGACTTTGTTTCTGTCCAGACTTCCTCTCCATTATTTTTTTTAATCATCTGTTAAAAAAAGGAAATAATTATTTTTAAGAGAGTGTCAGCATGAAGCTTAGCGAAGCTGCATTCTCTTGGTTAAAAATACAGTAAAACAGTAATATTGTGGGTCAAGGGTGTTGATTTCCGGAAAGTATTGATAGCGCTTCACTTTTTTTCTACAGTTTTTTATGTTACAGCCTTATTCCAAAATGGATTAAATTCATTTATTTCCTTAAATTCTGCACACAATACACCATAATGACAATGTGAAAAACAGAGTTTTTGAAATTGTTGCAAATTTATTAAACATAAAAAACCAGAAAAATCACACGTACAGAAGTATTCACAGCCTTTGCTCAGTACTTTGTTGATGCACCTTTGACAGCAATTACAGCCTCAAGTCTTTTTGAATATGATGCCTCATGCTTGGCACACCTGTCTTTGGGAATTTTTGCCCATTCTTCTTTGCAGTATAACTTTTAAGCTCTATCAGGTTGGATGGGAAGCAAAGGTTTACAGCCATTTTCAGATCTCTCCAGAGATGTTTAATAGGATTTATGTCTGGGCTCTAGCTGGTCCACTCAAGGACATTCACCGAGTTGTTGTGAAGCCACTCCATTGATATTTTGGCAGTGTGCTTTGGGTCATTGTCTTGCTGAAAGATGAACCGTGGCCCCAGTCTGAGGTCAAGAGCACTCTGAAGCAGGTTTTCATTTAGGATGTCTCTGTACATTGCTGCATTCATCTTTCCCTTTCGTCTTTCAGTTCCTGCTGCTGAAAAACATCCCCACAGCATAATCCTGCCACCCCCATGCTTCACTGTAGGGATGGTATTAGCCTGGTGATGAGCAGTGCCTGGTTTTCTCCAAACTTAACGGCTGGCGTTCACTCCAAAGAGTTCAATTTTAGTCTCATCAGACCAGAAAATTTGGTTTCTTATGGTCTTAGAGTCCTTCAAATGCCTTTCGCCAAATTCCAGGCGGGGAGTGCTTTTGTGCTTTGACATGCACTGTCAACCCTGGGACCTTATATAGACAGGTGTATGCCTTTTCAAATCATGGCCAATCAACTGGATTTAGCACAGGTGAACTCCAGTTAAGCTGCTAAAACATCTCAAGAATGATCAGTGGAAACAGAATGTACCGGAGCTCAATTTAGAGCTTCATGGCAAAGGCTGCAAATACTTATGTACATGTGATTTTTCAGGTTTTTTATTTTTAATAAATTTTAAACAATTTCAAAGAATCTTTTTTTCACATTGTCATTATGGGGTATTGTGTGTAGAATTTTATCTGTGAATTTAATCCATTTCGGAATAAGGCTGTAATATAAAAAAATGTGGACAAAGTGAAGCGCTATCAATACTTTCCGGATGCACTGTATAACGTAAAGTTAAAGGAATGTCTGACAAAAAGGTAGTTTAAAGACTTCCGTTTACTGAAGGCTAGTTTGTGCACAAACACTTACCACCGCATCTGAACCTGTTTGTGCAAGTATAATATTGCTATCTATACATTTTATGCTAAAAGATGACTTCACATGTCCATGTTCTTTTCCTTCTCCGATAGTGCAAACAGAACAGCACTTTAAAAAAAACTTAAATAGATAAATAAATCAAATACAATTGGTAATAAAAAAACAACAATAACTAAAGCATGTCTAATGGTGCGAAAGTTATTTGCATGATTTTACTTTGACAAGGAATTAATGCAGACTTCTGGAAAGAGGAGGCATATGACACAATAAGCATTTTATCTCGATTGTTGCTTTTTCATAATCGTCGAGGAGGCCAAAATCGAAACAATTGCACATCCATGGTAACTATTATTGTGGACTTGTATTGAACTTGACTTTAAGCGAATGACACTTTTCTTTGAAATGTAGCTGCTTATGTCCATGTCTCACCTGAGTCTTGCACAATAAACCTGACTGGAAAATTTCGACATCATTTCATTTTATTTTGGAGGCAAATCCATTATTAGTGGGGACATTTTAATAATTTTGGATATTGGTGGGAACATGTCCCTTCTGTCTATGCTGATTCTACACCCTTGTTGTAAGTTATAATATTATAATAATACAATTATAAAATTATAATAATAGAATTTTCTTAAAGCTTAATTTTCAGTATTTATTGTCAAAAGATCCATTTACAGTAAAAGACATTTCTTACTTTTATTAATGTAACAACAGCTTCAATTTTAAGTGGAAACTATGATACTTTTTTTAAAGATTTTTTGATAAATGTAAAGCCCTAATTACATTATAAACACATTTTAATCAACTAAAAACAGACAAAAATGAAACTAATGTATGATTTACAGTAAAGTTTAAGTATGAATAAGTATGAAAAACTAATCATTGTCAGTATCATTGAAAATTAAAGATTATTGGAGCACATTTTATAGGAAAGGCATGCTCCAATATTCTACTTCAAAACTTTACACTCATCGGCCACTTTATTAGGTACACCTTACTAGTACCCGGTTAGAACCCCTTTTGCCTTCTGAACTGCCTTAATCCTTTGTGGCATAGATTCAACAAGCTGCTGAAAATATTCCTCAGAGGTTTTGGTCCATATTGACATGATAGCATCACGCAGTTGCTGCAGATTTGTTGGCAGCACATCCATGATGCTTAAATGGGGAATTGTAGCCTCAGTTTCCTGTTCTCAGCTGAAAGGAGCAATAGTAATCGGATGCAGCCTTTATGATGCAAGCTGAGATTGGATCACTCAGTGATGCAATGTCAGACGCAATGCACTTAATGGAGTGAGTGACGTCACTGTGACGGATAGCGTTAGGGGTGGAGTTGGGTGAGCGCATTAATAAGCATTGGATGCAGATCAGATTGCACTGCACCAGGTATGCATCCAGACCCCTCTCGACAAGAGTGGCATCGGTGTGGTCTTCTGCTGCTGTAGCCCATCCGCCTAAAGGTTGAACGTGGTGGTCGTTCGGAGATGCTCTTCTGCATACCTCAGTTGTAATGAGTGGTTATTTGAGTTATTGTTGCCAGTCTGGCCATTCTCTTCTGACCTCTGGCATCAACTGGCATTTGCACCCACAGAACTGCCGCTCACTGGATATTTTCTCTTTTCCAGACCATTCTCTGCAAACCCTAGAGATGGTTGAGCGTGAAAATCCCAGTGAATTAAATCACCTTTCTTCCCCATTCTGATGCACAGTTTGAACTGCAGCAGATCGTCTTGACCATGTCTACATGCCTAAATGCATTGAGTGTTGGCCATGTGATTGACTGATTAGAAAAATTAGCATTAAAGAGTAGTTGGACAGGTGTACCTAATAAAGTGGCTGGCCAGTGTATGTGTTACCTACAATTTCTCTGAGTGAAATGAGTGAAAATAGTATTAATTGCTTTTACCTGCTCAGGTGTTCATCTCCAGCTTTGTCCCTCCCACTCACACTAATGCTCCGCCTTTATCCTCAATGCATGGAAATAAATGGGGCCCCATCCAAAAAACAGTGAGTCTGATTGTAAGTAAAGACTGGCAGAGTGAACGATGTAGAATATCATCTGTATGGCATGGCTGTGCTCCTCCATAAGTGACTGAACTGTCTGAGAACATAAAGATGGACCATAGTAATAGACACAATCATCATTTTCAAACAATGCAATCATTTTAAACTAGAACACTGACAGATCAATTATTGAGATCTCACCCCATAAAACAACATCATTGCTTTGGTTTGGTAATGGTTAAGCCCAAATTCCTTCTTCATCATCCTTCATTGAGCCCAACATAAATCCAGATGTTCAACAGTCAGCATGAAATGGGAACAATTAGATTAGTTAAAGGTGAAAGAGCAGGTTGTTTAGTTCATAACTTCAGACTTTTATTACAATTAAGTGATGAGTATGTACAGGTCAATTGCCTGATGAAAAGTCAAACTTTTACTTTAATTAGTACTTTTATTAACATTTAATTAGTATTGACTTATTTAGATAGGCTCTTTATTTACAGCTGATTTTGTAGTTATTGTTAATAAATGTTACACATTAACTCACAATTATCTAAGCATTAGTCAAATTTGGATTAATGACTATTAGTGCAAACTTTTGCTACAATTTCTTAGTGTAACATCCCTTTTTTTCAATGAGTAAACGGGAACCAAGAAGAAAACACATTGCAACAATTTATTTGCTGGGTTTCCATCAGCCTGTGTTAATGCACATTTTGAAGTATCGCATGAGAAATGAGTGATAAAAACAAATGAGATACTATCAGTAGGGTTGGGTACAAAAACCCGGCACCATTATGGCACCGGTACCTTTGTAACCGGTATGAATGTCAGAACTGAGGGGGCATTTTGAGGGGGCACTAGACCTGGTTCTGATTTTGGTCGCTCTTCTTCCTTTTATAAGCTTCACTTATTTATTATTACTTTGCATTACTGCCTAAGTTACTAATTTAAGGAAGTAATATACTTTTTTAGTAATAATAACATGCACAGTTTTAAAACCGGTAATAATACTGTTTACATAAATGCAGATGGATCATGGCTTTAGCGCCAAACAAGTTTAAATGATATTTTATTCTCCTTATTTCTCTCAGTTTTATTTCAAGTTTTATTTAGTTTTAGGTAAAGACATCAAACTATGCCCACACATGCAAGATAACCCACGGTAAGTCTATTTGTATAACCGGTAAATTAATAAAGCGAAATCAGCTTTACAGAGTCATCACGCTTACCCAACCAATCATTCATCAGTGTTAGGAAAAAGTTAAGTGGTACAATCTGATGTCATAAAAATAAAAAATAAAAAAAATAAAAATAAAACAGAGAGTTTGTATATCTACCTCGAAAAAAAGAAAAAAAAAAAGAAATTTGCAGTTGTTAATTTCACAATTTCGTAACTTAATTGCTTTTTCATATAATAAAATATCTAAATTTGTGTTCTGTAGGTTGGAATGACGGGAGTGTTAGTAATTAATGCCAGAAAGAATTTTCAGTTTTGAGTGAACAATCCTTTATGTAAAGTGAGGGGGCATAAATTATTTCTGAGGGGTCAAACTCTTCCAGCAGTCCTTACTTCATATTCTCTTTCAATACCTCAGTTTGTCATGGGGGCATGAACAATATGTTCCTGAATAAAAGTAAAACTGCCGAACTGCAGTTAAAGTTAAAAAAAAAATTAAACCCCCAAAATGAAATGAAACTCCTGAGGAAACGTGGATAACAAAGTGACGCAATGACGCTAATCAATTTATGTACTACAACATATAAAACAGGATCATGAAAGAATCATTCAAAAAGCAACTCATGTAAACACCTTAATCATATTATTGACTTATTCAGATTAAGGCAAATGATTGATTACTAAAGTTCATGTAAACATAGTCCCAAACCCCAACCCTAGGAAAAAGTGTTTCCTGATTTTGATGACAGTCTTTCCACTGGTTAGTAGTAACCTGATGTAATGTTAATTGCATAATGCAAATCTTAAATTCATACAAACAAACAAATGATCAAAATAGATATTTTAATGCAATTCAATCCAAAAATGTGAAATATGAATAATGTATATATTAAACTTCAATAAAAGTATATATTTTTTTGTCAAATAAAAGATTTTTATAGAGTCATCCACCATAATTTTGAGGCTCAAAAGTGTCTGATCAGGTACCATTTTAGCACCGTTACCATTTTAAGAGTATCGATTTAGCACTGGTATCGAAATAACCCCAAACGATACCCAACAATCAGGGAGTCCAACTGCCTCCTACAACCTCCCCAACCTTTGTCAACAACCTCATCCAGCTGTTTACTATCCTCGTTCCAACCAGTCACCCTCACACATATGATATATTTAACATGACAGACACCTCATGTTAGGAAGTGTAATATGCATTACATAATACAAATATATATACATAATTAAAACACATTAATGACTGACCTGGTCTGGGGAAGGTCTGTGTCCGGGATGAGGCTGTCCGCGTCCGGGCCCCCGGTGATGTGGTGGAGGGTGTCGAGGGTGAGGCCCCTGAGGCCCGGGGTGTGGAGGGTGATGCGGGTGTTGCTGCGGGTGGGGCATAGGCTGGGGAGGGTGAGGGCCCTGCTGAGGTGGAGGTCCGTGAGGGTGCTGGAGGTGCGGATGCTGCTGCTGCTGCTGTGGGGGGATCCCAGGATGAGGATGTTGGGGGTGTTGAGGATGTTGAGGGTGTTGAGGATGCTGAGGGTGTTGTTGGTGCTGAGGGTGCTGTTGGTGCTGAGGGTGAGGCTGTTGGGGTCGGGGAGGGTGTGGGCCGGGTGGTTGAGGCTGCTGCAGGTGCTGTGGGTGGTGTGGAGGAGGCTGTGGGTGCTGTGGATGGGGTGCGTGTGGGTATGGAGGCTGATGGGGGTGCGGGCCCTGTGGGTATGGCGGCTGCGGTTGGGGTTGAGGGTGAAGTGGTTGAGGTTGCATGTGGGGAGGTGGAGCGTGAGGGTGGTAATGGTCGTCCTCGTAGTTGTCGGCGATCAGTTTCATTCGGCTTTGTGTCTGAAATGGAGAAAATGTGGTGAAAAGTAAAAAGTGTGAAACGTTGTTGAATGTTTTAGTTTGATTAAAGTTGCAATAAAAATAGACATGTTTTGAATTATTTTTACAGTTTAAAATAACTTTTCTTTTGTAATGTTTTTAAATGTACGGAGATCCGGAAGGGACATGATGGTAGGGAAAACATTGGTGGAAGAAAAAAAAAAACGAGTGATGGCAACACATATTTTTACATTTTTTTGCGTTCCCTCACAAAGATGTTTTGCGTTATCTCGCAAAACTTTTTCCCCACAAACACTTCCTGTTCACATGTTATGAATGTGGATTTCAATTACTTTTTGATTAATTGCCCAGCCCTAAGCGCATGTCTTTAGTCTGTGGGGAAAACCGGAGCACCTCGAGGAAACCCATGCGACCACAGAGAGAACATGCAAACTCCATACAGAATTGTCAACTGGCCCAGCCCAGGGCCGGAGTGGGACTCTTTTTCAGCCCTGGAGTTTCAAGCCTCAGACCGGCCCACCTCAGTTCACCACTGACTATATTAAAATAAGGTTATTTCCAATTCAGTTTCTAATTACACTATAACGTCTTTTTTTGAGAAAACAGCACTTTTAGAACTTCAAATGTTCAACAAACCTTACAGTATTATGTCTTAACAATAAAAATGAAAAAAAAAAAAAAAAATTGTTACTCAGACGAGGACCGAACCCAGGATGGCCGCGTCATAATCTAACGTACTAACCACTGTACAACAAGAGCTGCATGTTGAATGGTGACTTATCTAGTTATATCATCATTATCTTGCATCCTGCTCACGAGGCTACGTGAAAATAGATAAAAAGAGCAGAGCTGCGGTAAAATAATGAATAAGAAGGCTGTGGTCAAGTAAATAAATAAATAATTTTTAAAAAGTGTGACTGCTGAGAGCAACCGATTCTGGAACTAGGGACACCGGCCCTCGCGGCCAAAAAACGGACCGGCCCACCGGGAATTCTCCCGGTCCTCCCGATTAGCCAATCCGGGCCTGGCCCAGCCGATACTTAAACTAGTGACCTTCTTGCTGTGAGGCGACAGTGCTAACAACTGAGCCACCATGCCACCCTTCTTATTATTATCAATGGCAAAAATATTATGCTACTTATTCTTTTGACGATACCAGCAAAATGTTTGTATAGATATAATAATCAACTGAAAAAGTATATATATATATATATATATATATATATATATATATATATATATATATATATATATGTATATATATATATATATATATATATATATATATATATATATATATATATATATATGTATTGTTTTAAAGCAGCTTTACAAAAGGTGCACATTATTGCATCGTTATCAAAAAAGTTAAGGTTTTTAGTTACCATAACTTTATTAGTAACTATTAACTTTAAATAACTAGAAACTAATAGCTTTTCAAGAGTTCCCACTTAGATATGCTTAGCATTTATAGCAGGTTTGGCATGCTGTCCCGGGAGAGAACCCTGAGCTCGGAGATATTTGAGCCCAGGGCTCCCGCCCGGTCAATAAGCATATCAGGGGATCCGAGATCAGGTGGGTCTCGATAGTTCCCCCTTTAGAAAGGGGAGGAAAAGAAGGAAATGGGGTGGAAGGGGGAATTCTACCAAAAAGGAGAAAGTGATCCATTTATAGTAAGCTGGGATCACTCGGATTGGATTATTACTGATTACGGATGAGTGGCCAGCAGTGCTCAATCATATCACGTGCTCCTCTCGAAATTAGTTTATAAAACTTCACTTAACAGTTAAAGTTATATATAAACCTAGTTCATACATGGATTCAGCAAAAAAACTAACACCCCCACCCAAAGATATAAAGATTTCAAAACCAGTTTATAAAAATATTAATATTTTATTCTGTACAATGTTATTGTGAGGCCAACATTTACTTAACACACAAGCAACTCATTAAACTTTTTAAACAATGTAGAATAGATCTATAACACCATCTAATTAAAATTCATTGGCCATAACACTTGATATCAGAATCAACAAATCAGCATCAGCAAAAACGCCAGCATCTGTGATCATCCCTATGAATATTTAATAATATGCTCAACGTACATCCAGTATCCTTAAACCTGTGTGCAATGAAATGGGCTTTCGAGTAAACAAATGCACTGACCTGCTGTTTGAGCTGATGCATCAGTCTGTCCTTCTCTCTCTTCAGCGCCAGCACTTCCTCCTGCGTTTTCTTCTTATTGGAGGACGAAAGCTCCAGCAAAGCGATGTTTGCATCCTTCTCACTGATAGCAGCGAGCAGAGCCTGTTGTCTGAGCAGAACAGAAGTTTTATAGACACATTTTTATTTTCACCTATCTAACAAAAAGACATATGGATGATTCTTTAACTGCAGGTACATGTGGTGCAACTTACTTCTTTCAGCTTTTTTTTTTCAAAATGTTATGCTATACACTATCTGACAAAAGTCTTGTCGTCAATCTCAGTTGTCAGAGAAACAAATAATAAATTGATTTCTAGTTGATCATTTGAAAAAGTGTCAAAAAGTTGATTTTTTTCTGATGAATCATCTGTTGAACTGCATCTCAATCATCACAAATACTGCAGGAGACTTACTGGAACCCGCATGGACCCAAGATTCTCACAGAAAACAGTTTGGTGAAGAAAAATCATGGTTTGGGGTTACATTCAGTATGGGGGCATGTGAGAGATCTGCAGAGTAGATGGCAACATCAACAGCCTGAGGTATCAAGACATTTGTGCTGCCCGTTACATTACAAACCACTGGAGAGAGCAAATTCTCCAGCTGGATAGCGCTCCTCCTCATACTTCTGCCTCCACATCAAAGTTCCTAAAAGCAAAGAAGGTCAAAGTGCTCTAGGATTGGCCAGCCCAGTCACCAGACATAAACATTGTTGAGCATGTCTGGGCTAAGGTGGAGGAGGCATTGAAGATGATTCCAAAGAATCTTGATGAACTCTGGGAGTCCTGCCAGAACGCTTTCTTTGGCATTCCAGATGACTTTATTAATAAGTGATTTGAGTCATTGCAGAGATGTATGGATGCAGTCCTCCAAGCTCATGGGAGTCAGACACAATATTAATTCTTTTTCCACTGCAGCATGACTTTATATTTTAGGCATGATCATATTTTATTTTGGTAAAATAAGTGTAATCTAGAGGTCTTTGCCTTTCATATAAGCCACTTCTGATACCAAATGATCAACTAGAAGTCAAGCTATTATTTGCTGTTCCTAAAACTTGGATAGACAACAAGACTTATATCAGGTGGTATATATAAATACCACCTGGTGGTTTATATAGTCATGGATCACATGATGTTACAGGTCATAAAATTTATATAATGTTTCCTTCAAAATACATAACGGAAAAATTATGATATTTATTTTTGTCCAAATTAATCAGAATTTTCTATTATGTACCATTGTGTAATGAAAATGTTTACTTTTATTTTTTATTTTGGTAATATATATTACCAAAAAATGTAAAAAAAAAAAAAAAAAAAAAAATATATATATATATATATATATATATATATATATATATATATATATATATATATATATGTATATATATATATATATATATATATATATATATATATATATATATATATATATTATTAATACTGATAATTAGCCCCCTTCAAAATTTTTTCTTCTTTTTTAAATATTTCCCAAATTATGTTTATCAGAGCAAGGAAATTTTAGTATGTCTAATAATATTTTTTCTTCTGGAGAAAGTCTTATTTGTTTTATTTTGGCCGGAATAAAAGCAGTTTATAATTTTTTTTAAACATCATTTTAGGGACAAAATTAATAGCCCCTTTAAGCTATATTTTTTCTCGATAATTCACAGAACAAACTTTCATTATACAAAAACTTGCCTAATTACCCTAACCTGCCTAGTTATCCTAATTAACCTAGTTAGGCCTTTAAATGTCACTTTAAGCTGTATAGAAGTGTCTTGAAAAATATCTAGTCAAATATTATATACTGTCATCATGACAAAGATTAAATATTTCAGTAAACTAGAAATGACTTGTTAAAACTATTGTTTAGAAATGTACTGAAAAAATATTCTCTCCGTTAAACAGAAATTATATATATATATATATATATATATATATATATATATATATATATATATATATATATATATATATATATATATATATATATATATATATAAACCCTACATTGGCAGTCTACAACAACAAATTGTTTAAAAACAACTTTTATTTTTTAATAGATCAAGGTCAGTAAACCTTGTGTCAACTCTGTTACTGGGCCATGTTTTTAATTTAAAGGTAAAGTACAGTATGTAAGTATGTATGCATGTCTTTAATGATAAGATCTGAAGCACTGAAAGAAATGTCTGCTTTCTATAAGAAACAATCTTCAACTGAAATGTTCTTAATGCAAGAGTGATTTTGTAAAACATCTAAACTGTTATCATATTATCTAAAGCAACACAGAATTTATCTGATCACACAGTTGGTTGTTTATTAGTGGCTAAGCACTGCAGGTCGAAGGCACCTAATGTTTTTGTTAGCGTTTGTAAACTGTTATAACTCTTCTTCTTCCATTTCTTCCACCAGATTTGAATGGCAGCCCACATAACTGTATGCGGGAAAGTTGTATAATTTGTCACAATGATAGAGGGCAGTGTCAACATGAACCGCAGCAAAATTGAAGTCTAAAACTCTCTATTGCCACCACTTGTCCAAAGTTTCACTTACATTTATCCTTACAACTTATGAATTGAATAGAATGGAGCAGGGCCATAGTGGGACTGCTTTTCACCCTTAGAGTTTCGAGCCTTAGACCGGCTCACTTCAGTTCACGACTGACTATATTAAAATAATGTCATTTTCAGTTCAGTACTTTACAGAGAGGATTTATTTGAATTGTTAACACTATGTAATGCTTCAGAATCTGAATCTGGGATCAGAATCTGTTTTCTGTAAGTTAGTGCTCATGAATAACTTTGAAATTAAAAAATATAAAATAAATACAAAAATGTACTAAGGTACATGAAATTAAAACGAGATTAAAATCAAATGTTTAGAATTTTTTATTGACACTATCAGGTCTTTTTCAAGGAAATAGCTGCTTTATAACTTCAAATATTTGTCATAAATATGAGAACATTAAAGGGTATCTCCAACACTATTCTTTAAAACATCACAATGTCCTTTTCAGCAATATCTGAATATATGTTGTTGAAGCTTTTTTTGTTTAGATTTAATAAGTAATGTTAAATGATGCATTTTAGCTTTGAATATTTTTGTTTTGAATAGTTTGCATTTGAGAACTTAGAATATTCATATGTGTTGCTCAGATGGATACTCTGTTCATTTTGCATTGAGGATATGTAACATGTTAAAAAATTGTGTGCGGGCTCTTTAAGAACTGCGTAAATGTCAAATTTGCCAGCAGTGCGTTCTTTAGAAGACAGCGGAGTCACACAGTTTTCTAAACTGCATCCGTGATGGTTGAAATTTGAGGTTATATTTTGTTTACTTTCCTTTAATTTGTTTATGTATCTCTGAGTGAAAATAAAAAAGTCTGACAAGAAACAGATTTTATAGATTTCTTTATTTGATATCATTAACCTGCAGGCTGCATTCTGCTGTTCTGCTCATAGGACTGCGAGAAAATAAATAAAAAGAGTGGATCAGCGGTAAAATAATGATTAAAAATATTGAGGCTATGGTCAAATAAATAAAGGAATCAAAAAAGTGAGACTGCTCAGAGTGCAGGCAGCTAGGGACACCGGCCCTCGTGGCCAAAAAACGAACCAGCCCACTGGGAAAACTCCCTGTGCTCCCGATTAGCTAATCCAGGGCCTGGGCTTTAGGGAAATTTTTTTTTAAATTCCCTCGATTTATTGGCTCAAGTCGATACAAATGCACCATATGACGTCATTTTTCATTATTAGATTTTTTCGCTATTTAGAATTTTTTGCAAAAACTATTTCTACAGATCATGCTGACCAAAAGTAACGGAATTCAAGTTGATAAAGACGAACTGTTTTTGTTTAACTTGCGAACAAATCTAATGTAGAGCTTGCAAAAATGTACTTGAGGCGATATCTCCGTAACGCATTGATAAATGCGCAATGAAAAACTGGTCTCTTCACATTTGACAGAGCATGCCAAGTTGAATGATGTCAGATTTTCCCAGATCAGCCATTTTGGGTGTCAAAAAATGCTATTTTTTACAAATATTTTCACGTATCATTATAAAACATGGTATGCATCTTCAACACCATGCCCTGAGGTACTCAAAAACTTCTGGAACAGCACCTCCTTGTGGCAAAAAGTTATAAGCAATTTTTTAAAAATGCTAATAACTTTTTCTAAACTTTCCTCATTGACATGACGTGTGTCACTATATTCCCTGGATCATGTAGAGACCACTGACGCCAAATATGCCAAAATGAACTAAACTTCCTCTCCGCCATTTTGTTTTTGATTGAAAACCTATTTTTTTCTAACTCTTTTTAGACGTTTTTTTTTTTCTTTCTTCAATTTTCACCAAATCTAATGCATATGTTCTTCAGACCATGTTAGCAAATTGTTATGGAATTCATGTTTATACGTGACATGGTTTTCATTTATGCCACCGATAAATATGCTGGCACAAGGTCAAAGTTTGTCTGAGGCTGTAATTCTGCAATGTTTGAACATTGATGCTGAACTTTAGGTGTGTCATTGACACCTCACAATAACCACAACGCATACATTTGATAACAGCACCACCTAGTGGTCATGTTTTATAAACCCTTAACAAACCATCAATAATGAATAAATGTTAATTGCATAGGTTTACTGTGGTAAAATTGATCGTCTTATTCCTTGGGTCATGCTAAGAACATTGATACCAAATATGCCATATTTGGGCAAACATCCTGTCCGCCTTATTGATTTTGTTCAAAAAATTAGTTGCCACCAAATTTGACTCGAACCATCTTCAGACCATGCTGACCGAAAGTTATGGAAATCATATTGATCAGTGAAACGGTTGTCATTTACGGCATCGACAAATGTCCTAGCATGATGTCAAAGTGAATCTGAGGCTGCGAATTTGCAATGCTTAAATATATTGACACCAAACTTTAGATGCATTATTGTCACCTAACATCAAATTTGTAACTCTGCCACCTATTGATCAAAAGTTTTAAACCAATAAATCATTAATATGTTAATTGTTTTCTTGATTTTTGATACTTTAAGAAAAACATACTTCAAATGTGTTTAAAAAACTCAAGGTTTCACTCGGCCTGATGCTACTCACTAACCGTGTTGCTTTTGGCTTTTGGACTGCTTTGCTCATTTAGCCTCTGTACTGATTTGCTCTTTATGGCTCTGAACTGCTTAGCCCCTTTTTTGCTGATTGCAGCTATATTTAAAACTATAATCATTATTTCATTAGTGGCATGCACTCTTTGCATTTATGCTAGCAGGTAAGACTTTTGGATAACACGTTTAGAAATTGTCAACTATATTACAGTTAAAACATAATATAGTTGACAAGAACACTGTATGACACATTTTTTGTTTACAATAAAAAAACCTAGAAAAAAATATTCTTTTTAAAATCTTTGAAATGCAAAATGCAGCACTCTAGTTAAAGAATCACCCCTATTATAGGATCCCCTTCAAACTTTTTTGTAGGATTAAAAGCATGTCTTACTTCATCTCTAAGATCTCCTCAAGCTGTTTTCTGCGTTCCTGTCGGAGGTTGGTCAGATGGCCGTCTCTCTCAGACAGAGACTGTTGGGTGGAGGACAGACGCTGTTTGGTGGCATCCAGTTCTTGCCTTGTCTTCTCTAAAACATTCATCAACTCCTCCATCTGTGATATAAAGGGAGAGACAATCATTGAGCTGAGTGGAAAAACAAAGGCATCATCCATTTGGATGAATAAATAAAGCACAAACCTTTGGGTTGTCCATTGGGTTATCCTTGCGCTGGTCTTGCAAGATGTTTCCTGGGCCTTTTTTGTCCATCTGAGGGCCAAGCTTGATTCCTGGGCCCTTTTTAATTTGATCCTTGGTTTGCCTTGGAAAGCATACATAATGTTACCAGAAACATCGGATTGAATTCTGAAGCAATTAATTATAATATAATGATCCAAAATAATTATTAGAAAAATGTTAACAAATTTATCACATCATTCCTGAAATTTTTTTTCTTGTTTTACAGCACAAAAGTCTGAACATATTAAAATCAAGATACACTTGCTTGAGAAGCAAAATTAAGCAAAACTTTGAGTAACACTTTACTTAAAAGGGTGTTCGTAAGACTGTCATGAAACCTTTATAGTCATGACATGTGACTGGGATGTTATGCATGCTTGTAGTAACCGTCATTAAGTGTCATTCGCTCAGTTTTTAAATGCAAAGATAATAATGGTAACTGTTAGTAATGGTTAATGATAATATAAATTGTAAAATAATAATTTGGTTAATAAAATATATGTAATGTAGGTTAGGTTCAGTTATTTTGTGCATCAAAATATTTCTTCACTCAAAAAATTATTTAAATGTATTTTAAATGTGGGTCAAGACAAACTTATGTGGCCCACGTGTCAACTTTTAACATCTGGTCCAAATACTACATTTAACATTGGCCCATGTGTTGTGTGTCGCCTTAAAGACGGTGCCACCTCTGTCAAACCTGCGCCAAGTTTGGCCCACATGCTGTTTGCCAAAGCCGGATGAATGCCTGCTGTGCCAGCTTTATGCCAAATCTGGACCAGAAATCTTTGCTACCTGGGGTGATACCAAATTTAGTATTTTTGTCAATATAGTGAAAGTCAGGGGAAACTGAACGTTTCTGAACCAAACTGAGTTTGGTTCAACTTCTATGGAATAACGAAAGTCATAAAAGTAAAAGGAAAGAATTTTATTTTAGGGTGGACTGTGCCTTTAAATGTTCATTTCTGAGAAAAAAAAAACATCAGAATTAAGTGGATTTATGCACAAGAAAAAAAAACTGAACATTTTTTTTTCATATGTAAGCTCTCAATTTGAAAGAAATATTATCAGACCTTTATATACAAAACAAATATTAAAAATATACTCAAATTCAAATATAATAAATCCAAAGAAACTGAGAATTCTGTTAACTGAGAATATAAAAAGAAAGAATGAATTGACAATATGATCTTTATTTTGGTTCTCAAATGAATGCATCCTGGGTTAAGAATGTTTAGATACAGTTGAAGTCAGAATTATTAGCCCGCTTGTTTATTTTTTTTCCCCAATTTCTGTTTAAAGGAGAGAAAACAAATTTTCAACACACTTCTAAACAGAATAGTTTTAATAACTCATTACTAATAACTGATTTATTTTATCTTTGCCATGATGACAGTAAATAATATTTGACTAGATATTTTTCAAAACACTTCCATACAGCTTAAAGTGACATTTAAAGGTTTAACTAGGTTAATTAGGTTATCTAGGCAGGTTAGGGTAATTAGGCAAGTTATTGTATAATAATGGTTTGTTCTTTAGACTATCGAAGAAAACAATTTGCTTAAAGGGGCTAATAATATTGCCCATCAAAATGTTTTTTTTAAAATGTAAAACTTTTATCATAGCTGAAATAAAACAAATAAGATTTTTTCCAGAAGAAAAAATATTATCAGACATACTGTGAAAATTCCCTTGGCTGTTAAAAATATTTTTGAAAAGATTTAAAAAAAAAAAAATTAAAAGGGGGGCTAATAATTCTGACCAACTGTATTTGCACAAGAAAAAAAATTCCTTTGTTTGCAAATGCCTGTTAGTCTGACCTTTGTTATATAATAACTTTATAAAGTGTGTTTGATCTCAGGAGGAAGCATAACTATTTTACGTTTTGCCAATTCAGTGTCTAATTTGTACAAATTCATACAAGTTCAGTCTTACGAAATGTAGGATTATTAAAAGGACGTGTGGCACCAAACCAATCCCCACCCCTAAACCCAACCATTATTGGGGGATGAGCAGATCCTACTAAATTGTACAATTGAGATCGTACAAATTCATACGAAATAGCCACCAAATCAAAATTTGCCATGAGACAGCATTGCTTTTAAGTGAATGTCTGTGATCAGTGAAAGCAAATAACAAAACACGACATCACCATGAAATGAGAACCATCAAAACACCACACAAATGCAAACATGATAACCATGTAACATCACATGACCCAAAACACGCTTGGTTATTGCTCAGAAGGGACGCTGGACACCAGAGAAACACCCTACTTACCTGGGAGCGAGACTGACGGTGGAGGAAGAGGAGGGAGGAAGGATGCAAGAAGAAGGGCAGGAACGGGAAGGAAGAGAAGCCACAACACAGCAAACAGGAAAGGAAAGGAGAAATAAAACTTTAGAATACACCCAAAAACCCAACAGAAAACAGCTGGAAAGAGTCCAGACGCAAACTAGGAGTGGTTTTAAAAACACCTCCTAAAAAGTCAACAAGGCAGGATGCATGACGGCATCAAATCTCAAATCATCACCGTCAGTGGGTACATTCGCCACTGATTCCAGATCTGCAGGGACCCGTGAGAGTGCCAACATGCAGCAACCCAACCAGCCGAGCCGCGGTGAGGAATTGCAAACGGGGCGAGAGAAAGAGCGCTCAGGCATGAGGGTGTGCAAACCTACTAGAGGAACACCAGACCCTGTCTAAAATACCCAGCTCATTCACTGAGCACAACAGGCCCGAGGTGCTGCCCCGACGTCTCATGCAGGCCGTTTCAGAGGATATTTTGTCGCAGGTTGGTGGTTCATTCAGAGGAGTGAGAGGAGAGATTGTGTTAGAAAAGCAGAAAGAGGAGAGGAGATGCAGATCAGCATGTGAAATGGGTGTTCAAGGGGAAGAAAACAGGGTTCAGATCTTTGCCAGAGCCCTTGTATGAAAGCAACACCAAGCGGGAAGCATATCGATCATTGAAGCATGAGTGCTGTATGTGGAGAAAAAATACATTAACGCTGCAAAAAATGCTTTTAGCACTTGTTTCTTGTACAAACATCTTAAAATTCTTAAATCAAGCCGCATATTCTTGACAAGAAAAACATTTTGTATTGTTTTAAGAAATAGTGTCAAAATAAGTGAGTTTTTCCTTAAAAATAGCTAAATAATCTATTGATTAGGTAAGCTAAATAAACTTATGTCAAAAGATAAAACTAAATTATTTTGGTCACCCCATATACATTATTTGCTTGTTTTTTTTTTTAAACTCACTTACTTTTGACATATTATGTCTTAAAACATGAAAACTTCTCTAGGAAATGCTTTTTGATTAAATATTTATAAGAAATTTGGACTAGAATTAAGACTAAAATTCTAAGTAAGAAAGGCATTTTTTGCAGTGAAGATTTAGTAAAATAGCACTTTTTAAAGGGAGAGTTCACTTACGTTTAAATTTTGGCATTATTTATTTATTACTTCATGTCTTTCCAAATGATATAAGCTTTTTATTTCAATGGAACATGAAAGAAGATATTTTGAAGAATGCTGAAAATCAAAAAGTTTTGTTCTGATTTAAGATTTTGCCACATTCTCATCTTGTTATTTACTATAGTTTCTTTTATTTTTCGGCTTTTGTTTTTGTCTCATCTGCTTTCTAGAACCGTTCTTCACCGGATTTGAACCCCCTCGTTGCGGTCAACACCGCTCTGCATCTCAAGTCTGTCGATATACTGTCACACCTGTTGCAGTGCCCTAGTTTGGACACTTGAGGGCACTTGTTTGTTTTGTAGTTTCACCTCATTTCCCATAATCCTTTGTATCACTGATTGTGTTGTTACAGCTGTTTCATGTTTGTTAATTTAGTCCTGTCTTTATAAACCCTTTTGTTCTCTGTTTTAGTTGCCTTAGGATTTTGTGCTCCTCACGTTTGGTATGTTTGTCTGGTCATATAGTTTTTGTATTTTGATAATTCTTGGATTCCTGTTTTGTGTTTGTTTTCTTTAGCACTCTTTAGCACTCCTACCCTGTTTTTTCTGTTTACTCGTTTTTGGATTTTTGCCTGTTCTCTTGTTTGGACTAGATTTGCATCCTGCTTTAGTTCTGTTCAAGTTTGGAAACCTTTGTCTTTTGGAAACTTTAGTCTTTGTTATAATAAATTGCTGCACTTGGATTTTTGCATTTTGTGATCATTCCCCATTTCGTGACACATACGTGGCGAGCCACTAGACAAACTGGTAACAGCAGGAAAAGTCGTCCTACAGAGGTAAGCGATCAGCTAGTAAGCCAGAAAAGAAATGGCCGTCATACCCCTCTGCAGTGTTCATTTTAAAGATGAAATGCAGCCATACGTTGTGATCTCCAGAAATGTATATAGGGCTACGTTTTCAGAATGAGCCCATGTTGGAAAAATAATGACTTCCAGTGTATTTTCTTGTCCATAAAATGGAAGTCAGTAATAATTAAAAAGGTTTGGCTACCACGCAGTCTTCAAAGTACTTTCTTATTAGTTCCATCAAAAAAAAAAAAAAAGAGCACAATTTAAGTGAACGGTCGCTTTAATCTCAGTGTGCCTTTGAAGATGACACATTTACATGTTGCCATGCCAACATCAACACAACAGACACAGTATCAGAAGTGCAGTTTTCACACATCTAGCACAAAGTGAAAGAAAAGTAAAGTGCTAAAACTGAGGAAACATTTTGATCAAATCTGAGATACTTCACACACCAAAAACACATATTATATAACAGATATAATGATAAAAGAAAACATGCACTCTGACTGATGCACACATACAAGTTCTGTTCCAAAGCCCAATGAGGTGACAAGCTAGGTGCCATTTAAGTGGACTTCTAACAGGGAGTCTGTTTGTGCATATACGGCTTGATTTTAAAAATTCTAAAAGTTTTGGGTTGATATAATTTATTAGTATATTCCTAAAATAAATATCAGTTCAGTGAGGCGGCTTTTAAAAAAACAACAACAATAATGCTATTTGTATTATTTTCTCTTTTAATATATATATTATTCCTTCATTTTCTTTTCAGCTTAGTCACTTTATTAATCTGGGTCGCCACAGCAGAATAAACTGCTAACTTATCCAGCATATGCTTTTTACTCAGCGGATGCCCTTCCAGATGCAACCCATCACTGGGAAACATCCATACACACTCATTTACACACATACAATACAGCCAGTTAAGCTTACACAGTTTACCTATACCACATGTCTTTGAATGTGGGGGAAACCGGAGCAACCGGAGGAAACCCACGGCAACACGTGGAGAACATGCAAACTCTACACAGAAATGCCAACTGACCCAGCCAGGGCTCAAACCAGTGACCTTCTTGCTGTGATGCGATCGTGCTACCCACTGCGCCACCATGACGCCCTATTTTAATATATTTTAAAATGTAATTCATGGGAAGATAAATATAAATTATCTGATGTTGATTGTTGATGAATGAATATTCCATTTTTAATTGTCACATTATCCTTCAGAAATCCGGCTAATATGCTTGTTTGTCGCTGAAAATATATTTATTATTATTATTCATTCATTCATTCATTTTTCTACGGCTTAGTCCCTTTATTCATCAGGGGTCGCCACAGCGGAATGAACAACCAACTTATCCACGATATGTTTTACACAGCAGATTCCCTTCCAGCTGCAATCCAGAAGTGGGAAACACCCAATACACATACATTCATTTATTCATTCATTTTCTTTTTGGCTTAGTCCTTTATTTTAATTTGGGGTCACCACAGTGGAATGAACCGCCAACTTATCCAGCATGTTTTATGCAGTGGATGCCTTTCCAGCTGCAACCCATCTCTGGGAAACATCCATACACACTCATTCACTACGGACAATTTAGCTTACCCAATTTACCTGTACCGCATGTCTTTGGACTGTGAGGAAAACCGGAGAAACCCACTCCAACATGGGGGAAAATGCAAACTCAGAAACGCCAACTGACCAAGCTAAGACTCAAGCCAGCGATCTTCTTGCTGTGAGGCGACAGTGCTAATCATTGAGCCACCATGCTGCCCATTATTATTATTATTATTATTATTATTATTATTATTATTATTATTATTATTATTATTATTAAGGCTTCATTATTAGGGCTAATTAAAAAAAACAAAAAAAAACAATGCAGATTTTTATTAAATTTGAAAATTTATTTTTAAATATATTTAAATACTTTTATTATTACTATTATTATTATTATTGTTATTAAGGCTAATTAAAAAAACAACAATGCAGATTTGATAATTTTTTTACATGTTTTTTTTTTAAATATTTTAAATACTTTTATTATTATTATTATTATTATTATTATATTTTTAATAAAATAGTGATACGCATTTTACATTTGTCAGTATATTTCAGATAAATACCCCTTTTAAAAGAAATTTTTTTGAAATGTTTTGTCATAAATTAATTTTAAATAAATGAAATTTGTCTCACGCTGTAAAAATCATTTCACAAAATATAATAACAATCATTGTTTTTGTTACTTTAAATTAATAAAGTTTCAATTAAACATTTTTAGCTAAACAAAGTTTAACATATTTTTTGTTTGACTGATATTAGATGACTAGAAAGGTTGATTAAAAAAAAAACTATTTTACAGTGCATTTTTATCAGTTTGTCTTTGATAGCATTGTAAAAAAATACTGGGTTTCACACAAATTTTTCATGTTAAGTTAACTTTTTTCAATTGGATTGAACATAAAACAATTGTTAAAACAAAAGTTGTCCCCCCAAAAACTTAAGAATTGTGTTGTCTCAACTCATTTTTAAAATATTTTGAAGAAGCAGCAAAGGTCCATTTTATTTTTGAGTGTATTATATACATTTCAGTGCTAACCTGTCAATAAAAGGCAATCCCAAATAGCATCACAAAATGCTCAAGATGTCAACTATCTATTAGACAATGAGACATCTCACTGAAGATTGGAAGTGAACCATGTACATGTGCAAGAAACAGCAGAAAATATACAAGCACTTCTTTTCTAAGCTGTCTCGGTCCACTGATTTTCCAACAATGCAATGTGGCACTTATTTACATCATTATAATGATTAATAAACATGTTTTATCAGTTTTTTTAGTTAAACAATGCAGTGAACAAGAGACAGCATTAAATCAAACAGGCGCACAGCCGTTGCAGTCACAGATAGATCAATGCAGCCGAGCCGTGGTGCCAGGACAGAGCACTCACTTTCCCAGGAAGTCCCACACCATTCCCCCAATCTGCTGAGGGGCGGCGGACACTGAGGGCGGAGGGTCAGAGGGGGCTCTGCCACCAGGGCGGGGCGAGGGGCGGGTAGCAAGGGGAGGGGGGCTGGGCCACAGTGAACAGAGGTGGAACACCAATGAAAATGGCAAGAATGATAGATAGATAGATAGATAGATAGATAGATAGATAGATAGATAGATAGATAGATAGATAGATAGATAGATAGATAGATAGATAGATAGATAGATAGATAGATAGATAGATAGATAGATAGATAGATAGAACAAAACAGCAGTAGATGCAATGACAGTGCAATAGAATAATAGATGACATGTCAGATTGATAAAGGTGCAGCAGAATGATAGATAAAATGATAGAGATGAACAATAGATAGAACAGCAGATATAACATCAGAATAACATATAGAATGACACCAAGATAAAAAGATAAACAGAACAGAACGATAGATAAATCAAACAATAGAATGGCAATTAGAATAACAGAATGATAGGAAGAACAAGGGAACGATGGATTGAATGACAGAAGGACAGATTGAACGGTAGAAGATTGGAAGAAGGTAATGATTAAACGACACAATAGAGCGATTAACCGAATGATAGAACAATGGAAAGAACAGCAGATAGACAGAATGATAATTAGAAAAATATGAAGGAAGAAAAAATGAAATAAAGAAAAGAAGAAAGAAAGAAAGAAAGAAAGAAAGAAAGAATAAAGAAAGAAAAAAAGAAAGAAAGAAAAATGGAAGAAAGGAAATAATGAAAGAAGGACGAACAAAAGAAAGAAAGAAAGAAAAAAGAAAGAAAGAAAGAAAGAAAGAAAAAAGAAAGAAAGAAATGAATGTAGGAAAAAGAAAGAGAGAATGAAAGAAAGAATTGAAAGAGAAAGAAAGTAAAAGAAATAAGATAAGAAAAGTAGGAAAGACAAACGAAAAAGAGAAAAACATTAATAAAGAAAGAAAGAAATTAAGGAATGAAAAGAAGGAAGGACAAAAAAAGAAAGAAAGAAAGAAAGAAAGAAATGAATGTAAGAAAAAGAAAGAGAGAATGAAAAAAAGAATTGAAAGAGAAAGAAAGTAAAAGAAATAAGAAAAGAAAAGTAGGAAAGACAAACGAAAAGATGAAAAACATTAATAAAGAAAGAAAAAAGTAAGGAATGAAAAGAAGGAAGGACAAAAGAAAAAAGGAAAGAAAGAAAAAAAGAAAGAAAGAAAGAAAGAAAGAAAGAAAAAGAAAAAGAAAGAGATAATGAAAAAAAGAATTAAAAGAGAAAGAAAGTAAAAGAAATAAGAAAAGAAAAGTAGGAAAGACAAACGAAAAGAAGAAAAACATTAATAAAGAAAGAAATATATTAAGGAATGAAAAGAAGGAAGGACAAAATAAAAAAGGAAAGAAAGAAAGAAAGAAAGAAAGAAAGAAAGAAAGAAAGAAAGAAAAAAAGAAAGAAAGAAAGAAAGAAAGAAAGAAAAAGAAAGAGAGAATAAAAAAAGAATTGAAAGAGAAAGAAAGTAAAAAAAATAAGAAAAGAAAAGTAGGAAAGACAAACGAAAAGAAGAAAAACATTAATAAAGAAAGAAATATATTAAGGTATGAAAAGAAGGAAGGACAAAAGAAAAAAGGAAAGAAAGAAGGAAAGAAAGAAAGAAAGACAATGGAAAAAGAAAGAAAGAAAGAAAGAAAGAAAGAAAGAAAGAAAGAAAGAAAGAAAGAAAGACAATGGAAAAAGAAAGAAAGAAAGAAAGAAAGAAAGAAAGAAAGAAAGAAAGAAAGAAAGAAAGAAAGAAAGAAAGAAAGAAAGAAAGAGAAGCAGTACAGAAGAATATGAGGATGAACAAAGAAATGAATGGACCGTGAAAAAACAGAAGGAAGTGAAGGAAAAGAGAAAGACAGAAGAGAGAAAGAAAGAGTTGGCGAGACGGTATAAAAACAGAACAGAAACACACATGATTAATCAAAGCACATCAACACTAAAGCATAAGCATGTCAAAAGAGAAGAAGCAGAGCTGGAGAACCAGAGGAACTCAACCTACACTTATAAATACTTATTAAACATAAACAGCACACACTTAAACTATGTCAAATCAAACTGGAATTTTTGCCCAGCACTTATATTAGATTAACAATTTAATTTGATGTAATATTACAATACTAATTCAATATGATCAATAATAATGTATTATCATTTATATTATATATAATAAATGGTTATGCCTTAATTATCACTGATAGTAAGCAAATGCAATTACTGTTAATTACATGATAATTAATCTTTTGTTTTGTTCACCATCATTATTATGGCTACTTTTAAAGCGGGCAACGTTAGTGTGAACAGCAATTTAAGATGATGTAAAACCTGAATACCTGAACAACACCTCAACAGAAGAATTCAGAACAAAGAAGAAACAAATATGAAAGCGTTTGTTCATGAACAAACACAGAGAGTAATTTAAGGAGAAGCGCATGAAAACAGAGGCATTTCACAACCATTAAAAAACACAAGCTTCACATCTATATTCAGAGCATGTCAGAAACACAGAAAACTGATGACCTCATGAATGTGTGATTTTAGAAAACAGCACAAATATTTGCAATGGTCATCATATTTCAGCTCTTTGAGCACTCTGAGAATACAGCATGTTTTGTACTGCGTCAGTAACAGAAAAGCCCTTCACAGCAGCAGTTTGATGTTTATACTCTGGCAGAATTAAATATTAGGTACAGTAGAAACTGTCAGCGGATGCTGTCAAGGCACAACATAACAGCAAAACTGGAGATCAGTACTGTAGGCATACTGTAGGTACCATAGTTAGCAGAAGTAGTTTCCATCTCAATGCTCCTGAATTGCAAAGTTTTCACTACCAGGCAAACATTTGGACACATTTATTCACTGCTTACTACTATTTTGAATAACAGAAAAGGTTTTGTTAAATAAATAAAAAAACACATTAAAGAACTGCTAGAATGGGTTTTTGAAAATTGACCATCCATGCAGTGTGTAGCACAGCTCTAAGTGAAATATCCAGCTAAGGCTTAAATCTGAAAGTGCACCGTGTTTAAAACTATTGATTCATCTATAAAAGAAAAAGAGTCGACTCATAGTGCTCCAAATGAATCGTCTTAATACGCTTATTTCACACGACCACCATTTTCAACCCAAGTTCATTCTGAAGACGTAGTCCCGTGGACGTTTCTGAAAACGGTGAAATACGTCCCGGGAGGTACGTATGGCTGCATTTCATTTTTTAAGCAAACGCTACGGGGCGGTGTGACGCCGTTCCCTTTCGCCCTTGCCGGCTGACCGCTTACCTCCATGTGGAGGGCTTTCTCGCCGCAATCAGTTTGTTCGGTCAGCTCATCGTGTGCGTCGGCGGACTTCAGATGCAGAGAGGAGGAGTTGATAAATGCGTCTGGGTTTGAGTCCGGGGAAGAGTGGTTCCAGAAATCAGGTAAGACAAAAACAGAATTCAAAAAATAAAGCGAACGAGTTCATAACTGGGTGAGAACATGGTAAAATCCGAAAAAGTGGTAAAAAAAAAAACCAAAAAACAGACGAGGGCTTTTTTTTTTCTAGACGGCTTTTCTAAATTGTTGCTCGGGTTTAGGGAAGTGAGCGGGCGGGTCAATCGGTAAAACTGGTTGGGTTCAGGGAAGGGTGGGTCAGCCGATTGGCCGGTCGCGCAGTCAATCATGCGATCAGTCAGACAGCGGCCTCTGGTGGGTTGACACGAGAACAGCGCGGGCGTGAACGGCTCTCATGAGAGACGTTCGAGATACGAAAAAGCGCACACAGCCGCCTCTCGCGGATTCGCGAAAACAAAAACTGCACAAATACGTACCTCCCGGGACTTATTTTGCGGTCTCGAGAAATTCCGCTGGACTACGTTTTCAGAATGAGCCTGGGTTGACCATTTTAAAACACTAAAGCGAGGCTGCGGTAGGAACAAACTCGGAAGTATAGGATCAGCACTGTAAACATTGCAGCAACATGTTGTGTACTACAACCCCCCAGCTGTTGCCACAATTGCAAAATGCAGATATGGTGTAAACATCACTTTAATATCATTCAGTTCAGTTTAATTTAATCAATTAAATGCAAATTAGGCATCAAACAACATTACAATCTCTTTCAGAGTAATACGTCCAAGTGTCCGCCTAGGCTTCAGTTCATGGCAGCAGGTAAACACGGTGGGGACGCTTCCCTGCTTCAGTCTATGTAACCTGTTGAGCGATAAAACAATGCAGTCCTCTGTAGTACACCCTAGTGTTGTCAGTAACAAGAGGGTTACCATTTAAGCGCCTCTGATTAGCCATAGTATTCACCAGTGCTCAACAGAAATGACTATGATTGGCCGTGAAGGTCCTCAGCTCACCGCTCTTCACCGAGTGCAAACACAGATACACGGACATTGGAGCGTTTAAAGCCGTGAAGATCAGTCGAATTATTAGCAGATCGCTGGTCTGTGTTTGGGCTCGGTGAAGTGCGGTGAACTGACGACCTTCACGGCCAATCACAAGCATTTCTGTTGAGCACGTGAACACAATGGCAAATCAGCGCTGTTAAAAGAACGCAATCAACAGTGCCTTAAATGTTAACGGGTAATAGACTTCTTTTTTTTTCAGTACCGAAATTCAGTATCGTGGCATGTCTAATATAGTGAAAGAATCAGTTCATTAACTTTAGTTTGATAAATGGCATCAAAAATGTGTGTTTGGGAAAGAAAACGTTAGATAACTAATGCCATTTCCCTTAACTTAGCTGAAAATGAGGTCCAATATTCCTTTTTATTTTCACTATTCATTCAGAACGGACATTTGAGTTAATCGGAAGGCGGTGAAAGTATAAATTTGTGTCGATTTCTCTTCATTGATAAGATATACACCCAGGCACACAACATTCCTGTGTGACTCAGGCAATACTTCCAGGTTTCTTCCCACCACAGCCTCGATTTTGCTGTTTAAAACGGCGGCCGCGTGAAATCAGCCCATAATGAGTCTTTAGCCGTGTTGGAATCATGTCACGTAGACGCTGTGCTCTGAAGTGTGAGGGAAAGTTAGAGTTGATTCCCTACCCAAAGATGAGGTTGTGAAGAGTCTGTGGTTGTGGTTTACTTTTGCAAAAATACCTCAGCATTATAGCCCAAGCCCTGTGATGTGTTCCTGTCATTTTTCTGAAGAGTGCTTCAGTAATCTACACACTTAAGCCGCCTTTCCACTGCACACAACATTTGGACACGACTGTCGTAATACACCCCCTTGTGGCAGTCGGTTCTGAATTTTCAGTTCTGAAATGCACCATGGGAGAGAAGCTGTTCTCGCAGTGTCCGAAATAAAGCAGTGCAAAAGCAAGAGCCAGCAATCTCTGTGCGTTCACCATGATTGAATGAATGAATTGAATGAATACTAGAAACTCATAGACCACTAAAAAATATTAGAGACAACATAAAAAATATATTACTTTATCACATACATTTATGAATAGAAATGTTTTTTATATATTGACTTTTTCTGATTCAAAAAATAACCAAAAAACTAATATTTGTCATTTCTCGCACACGGACCAGCATGGACAACATTGGAATATATCACATTCAGTCGGCAGGTCGCATATGGTCTCGCGGGTCTTCAAATATTTCATTGGATCCGTAGCTCAATTCGCATCTCATTTTACGGAGAAAGAAAGATCGGAACTTCACGCAGCTCCTGGACTACTCTCCTTTAAAAATAAATGACTTCCGGTCTGTTGCTTGTTGCTTGTTGCTTGTCGTGTGCAGTGGAAAGGAGGCTTTACAACGGGTGATTCATCGGCCATTTGTTACAGGAAGAATCAGAAAAGACTATATGGGACTTTGCAGAGCTTGACAGAACCTTTACAGTAGACAGTTTATGGACCAGTTTCTTCTGCCACTTCACCAGTGTAAGTAATGCTGAGTTCAGACTGCACGATTTTTAAAGTAGTCGTGTCACGGATGTTTTCACACAGCATGACCATCTGGGTTAGCGTTCTGTCGGTGCTGTGTTTACACTGTAGGATGGATCGGTGACAGGACAGTTCACACTGCATGACTTTTAAATAGAAAGAATCACGGACAACTTTGTCCAAACTAAGTCTCACAGCCAAGCAAACATGAATAGTGACATGTAAACAACGCAAGGTCACGCAAAATATCTTTCGTTTTTAAATACATAATGGAAAAAGAAGGCTTTAGCTTTAGACACTTGTGTTGCTCGCCTGGCTTTTGAAGAGAATTAACAATCTCTCCTCAACTTTTTTTTTTTTACTTTTAGACCTGATTGTGATATTGATCAGATGACACGTCAAGCAGACAAAATACTGCTGCCAAATTTACACTAGTTTTTCCTCCATTTCTTGGGTCCAAATAAACTTAAAATGAGCGCTTTTAACTTCTCCCCCAGCCTCCCGCTGGCCCAAACTAGTGGATGCTGCTCTCTCATTGGCTGTGGGTGATCGCTGATGTTATTTTCAATCAGAACACATTCACATGGCATGATCTGAGTTGCTGACAGCTCTAGATATTTAACATGCCAAATGTTAAATCTCACGGGTGTCTGCGACTCATCGGCGATGCTCTTTTATCGCGTCGTTGATAGTTCACACTGTGTGATTGTCACTCACGTGAACGAGCACCGATTGTCAGCCTTTATTGCCAATTTAATTTCTCAAAACCTGTCGGCGAGTCAAAATCAGGGCTAAAATCATGCAGTCTGAACTCGGCATTAGTGCGATTAAAGTGGTTGCCATTATGTATTATTATGTAATTGCGTTTTGCTACTTGTAACTGCTTGTACTGTGTCTGGTTAACTCTTTATACTCTCATATCACGTCTAAAGCCACGTTGAAAACGTGACGCGTACAGCTTTAAGGAATGCGTTTGTGAGCTTGCGTTCCACTGCCATTTGTCATTGCTATGGCCACCGTCAGCTGTTCCAACACTTGTGCAGAGGCCATGATACAACCTAGCTCCAAGCATCAACTTTCTTGCTGTAAGGCGACAACGCTACCCACTGCGCCACTGTGCAGCCCCATGTACAAATTATCTTCATGGAATATGATCTTTACTTACAGTTTTTCTCAGTCGCTTTGGTGCATTTCTCACAACACTATTTACATTTGCACAGCAGGTCATGTATTTCTCAAAACAATTAGTCATCTGTGCACATCCTAGTAGCAGTTTCTCATTCCTTCCAACAAATTGCAAATGTTTTCGGACATGCATCAATTGCTTTCATTCAACTCTCTGCTATTTATAACATAATCATCTGCTTATGTCATGTCAGTCAAAATTAACTAAACTTGTAAATGCTGAATAGTCATTCCATATAAAACTAATTGTCCTCATTTAATTACTTGAGTCATTACATACAAAAATGTTAAACTACATGTCAAAATCGGTCAAGCAAACTTGATAAAACATTTATTTTTAACTTTATTTTCCTGAAAATGTCTTTAAAATTGAACAATTTAATGAATTATTTACAGACCTGTGTATGTTGCAGGTTCAGGTCCAATATGTACTGCAATATTGTGTACAGTTGTGCACAGCTCTACACAAAGGGAGTTTATGTTTGTTGTAAATAAAGGTGTGTTTATTCTTTTGCACAATGCTGTGAATAAATTAGAATTGCAATGAGCAAATGCAGTAAAAATGTGAAACATACATATTCAGTGGGTTGTACTCAGATACCTCAGTAAATGCAGTGATGTCTAACTTTTCTGTTGTTTTCAAACAGCTGTGCAAATAGTATATAGTGCTGTCCTGAGCATTTTCAGGAAGTGTCACCAAAATCTGACTTTTTTGCATTGAAAAAATGTCCAGAGTAAGCTCATAATGAAAACATGACAAAGCCATTTGACTATCTTGTTCATAACAATGGTGTCAGGACATTTCATTTTGAAAAATGCATTAACTGTTGTGCAGAAATGCACTAGTGTTGTGAGAAACGCACCAAAGCGACTGAGAAAAACTGTAATATTATTCATTCATTCATTTTCCTTCAGCTTGGTCCCTTAATTATCAGGGGCCACCACACCGAAACGAACCGCCAACTATTCCAGCATATGTTGCAGATGCCCTTTCAGCCGCAACCCAGTACAGGGAAACACCCATACACTCTCATATTCACACACTCATACACTACGGCTAATTCAGTTCATCCAATTCACTGTTGGCGATTGCTAAGGAATGCAGCCATGCAACATCAGACAGATTTTTTCATCCAGGTTGCCATTTAGTCTAGATCACAGGTGTCAAACTCAGTTCCAAAAGGGCCGCAGCTCTGCACAGTTTAGTTCTAACCCTAATTAAACACACCTGATCAAACTAACTGAGTCCTTCAGGCTTGTTTGAAACCTACAGGTAAGTGTGTTGGAGCAGGGTTGGAACTAAACTGTGCAGAGCTTCGGCCCTCCAGGAATTGAGTTTAACACCCCTGGTCTAGATCAACGAAATATTTGACTGGTAGTGTTCACTATATAGCACTGGAATGCACAACATCACACAATAAAAAGCATTGCGCATTTTTAAAAAAAATGTCTTTATTTCCTTACCTTTCCAACTCCTGAATCTTCTTATCCTTGTCGTTTTTCTCGGTCTCCACCTCTCTCAGGATCTCCAGTAACCGCTCCACTTCATTCTGAGCTTTGCTGGACTCATCTTTAAAGTAGGAAACCTCTTTTTCCAGAAGTTTGACTCGATCCACGTACTCAGGGTTTCCACGCGAGCTCTGCTGCACCTCCACTTCATGGGCCTTCTGTTTGAGCAATGACACAAAATCAGTCAAAAAATCAATCAAATCAATAGCTGCAGAAACATTCCCAGCTCTGAATGCCATTCTCAGACCAACACAGACACCAGCACTACAGCCTAGAGGAGCTTTGCGCTTCACAAAGCAAAAGAGCCAAGCTTTTTAATGCAAAACAACAACAACAACAAAAGTTAAATAGAGGGATAATTCACCCCAAAAATTAAATCTATCTATAATTTACTCACCCTCAGCTGTTTCCGAACATTTATGAGTTTAATTATTCTGTTCAACACAACAGAAGATATTTTGAAGAAAGCTGAAAACAAGTAACCACTGACTTCAACCAACCATAGTTGGACATACTATGGACAACTCCTATTGGTTTTTACACTACGTGATAAAAGTCTTGTCGCCTATCCAAGTTTTAGGAACAACAAATAATAACTTGACTTCTAGTTGATCATTTGGTATTAAAAAGTGGCTTATATGAAAGTCAAAAGCCTCTAGATTACGCATATATAACCAAAATAAAATATAATCATTTTAAATAAGTTTAATGGGACAGTAAGGTGTCACTTCACTTAGACAAAAGTCTTGGCACTTAACAAAAATAATGTACAGTATAGAATATAAATTCAAGGAGCAGCGGAAAAAGAATGAATATTGTGTCTTCATCAAGATTATTTGGATTCATCTTCAATGCCTCCACCTTTATCTTACCCTAGACATCCTCAATATAGTTTATGTCTGGTGACAGGGCTGGCCAATCCTGGAGCACCTTGACCTTCTTTGCTTTCAGGAACTTTGATGTGGAGGCTGAAGTATGAGAAGGAGTAGTATCCTGCTGAAGAATTTGCCCTCTCCTATGGTTTGTAATGTAATGGGCAGCACAAATGTCCTTATACTTCAGGCTGTTGATGTTGCTATCCACTCTGCAGATCTTTCGTACGCCCCCATTCTGAATGTAACCCCAAACCATTATTTTTTCTTCCCCAAACTTGACTGATTTCTGTGAGATTCTTGGGTCAATTCGGGTTCCAGTAGGTCTCCTGCAGTATTTGTGATGATTTGGATGCAGGTCAACAGATGATCCATTAAAAACAATCTACCTTTTGCCACTTATCCAAATGATCAATTAGAAGTCAAGTTATTATTTGTTGCACTTACAATTGGGATCGATAACGAGACTTTCGTCAAGTATATGGGGGGCAACTTAATTGTTTTGTGTTCGATCTACTTAAATTAGTTAAACTAATAAGATAATTAAATCCTTCAAGTTGCCCCAACACAAATCAATTGTGTGGAACCCAGTTTTTTTTTACAGTGTAGGAAAAACAGTTACTATGGAGGCCACGGGTTACAGGTTTCTTCAAGATATTTGTCAAAATATTTTCCCTTGTGTTCAGAAGAAGAAACACTTAAAGCTTTCAAACAAGCAAAGGTTGAGCAAACAACGACAGAATTTTTATTTTTTGAGTAAAATCCCTTTAAATA
The DNA here is from genome assembly GCF_052040795.2 of Danio rerio. Lineage (NCBI taxonomy): Eukaryota > Metazoa > Chordata > Actinopteri > Cypriniformes > Danionidae > Danio > Danio rerio. The sequence goes on from NC_141031.1 coordinate 40,246,765, forward strand.
CAAATATTTGGTTTTAAAACCCACGTCGATTACTGCAGAACTGAGGAAGATGCATCATTTGTTTTAAACACTGTAAATGCAGCCTTGCTTATTAAAACACTGCAAGCATCCTGAAACACAGAGTTTGCACAATGAAACACATACAGTACAACACAAAAATAAAAGTAAACTGGTCACATTTTACCAACGCAACTGATCAAAACTGACATAGTGGATCATATACAACACCAAAAGAATGCAGCAATATTAATAGTACCAAATGATGTTGTCACAAAAACCAAACATTTTACCAATGCAAGTGATCGAAGCTGCAGATTGTAAAACATGACATGAGAGGGTCTGAACAGGACAGGGGAACATGCGTTGCATCATGCAGAGGTGGATTTTGGTTCAGTGGTAAGAGTCTTTGCAATGCTGTGTTCAAGTCTGGGAATTAACTTCCACAAATTAGTTACAAATTAGTCAACATTGGAAGGATGAGGAAACAACAGCGCTTTTTGAAATCCATTGTGTTGTGTCATTTTATTTTGGTTTGCATTCTATTTGTGGTTGGTATTGCTACATATCATTTATACAATACAAATGGTACATTAACGTGAAAGACATTCAATTTATGTTTCCCAAGTGGTGTTTAACAGGGATATTTTTTCAACACCTTTTTAAACATAACAGTTTTAATAACACATTTCTAATAATGACATTTTTATTATTATTTAAATAAATTTTCAATTTAAAA